>NC_053023.1:457840461-458140461 GCF_003073215.2 Triticum urartu | reverse complement strand
TTGTAGTTGATCCGTGCATGCTATGCCATTGTTCTTGCCATGAATAGCTTGTATTTTGTGCCTTCTTAATGGATGTATGCTTGCCTTGCTGTGAATTGCACCATGGTGAGTGCATCGAGCTCGTTTACATGCCTTCGTGAGTTATATTTCAGCATGTCTCAGTTTTCACTAAGTTTGAAAACTGATTGTGTTTTAGCTATGTTCGTGTGCCCGTTAATATATTTTGTGAACCCTTTTGGCCCCAGGTCACTTTGGGTCTTTTGTTAAGCTTGTTGAGTAGCTCCATGCCATGTTCTTACTTGTCTTATTCAGGTCATGTATCATGTTGTTTTGCTGCTCCGAAGAGAGCATCGTGATCTGAAATTTCAGACTAGTGTTAATTTCACTAAGTCTGGAATCTGTTTTGCATTTGCGTTTTTGCCATGCTTGTTTGAACCTCATAATCGATGAATTGGCCGTGGATCAGTGCTAGTCTTTTGTTAAGCATCTTGTGTGCATCCCTGCCATATCTTTTTTTGTCATGTTTGGTGGCTGTAGCATGTTCGTTGCATTGCATTTAGATGCCTACTTGCTGTAAATCGCAGACCGGTTCATATCTTAAAACGCTTGCCATTTCCAAACCGTAACTCCGATTCCAATGATCTTTATATCGTTTTCACGCGATTTCATCCCCTCTATCCAGTGGCACCCTTGGAATTCCAATTTGAGGCCAGGTTCATGCATTTCCTGTCATATCTTGCATTTTGCATCCTACATCGCATCCCACATAGCATATCATCATTTCATCATATTGCTTGTTCTTGCACGTGGTTGATTTTATCCTTGTTGCTTGTTTGTCTTGTTGGGTAGAGCCGGGAGACGAGTTCGCTACCGAGGAGCCCGTTGAGTTTGCTTGTGAGGATCCAGTCAACTCTGACAACTGTGCAGGCAAGACGATCATACCCTCGAAATCACTACTATCTTTGCTATGCTAGTTTGCTCGCTCTTGCTATGCAAATGCTACGATGCCTACCTTTTGCTTGTCAGCCTCCTAACTGCCATGTCAACCTCTAACCCACCATGTCCTAGCAAACCGTTGATTGGCTATGTTACCGCTTTGCTCAGCCCCTCTTATAGCGTTGCTAGTTGCAGGTGAAGATTGGAGGCCGTTCCTTGTTGGAACATCATTTATTTACTTGTTGGGGATATCATTATATTGCCATGTTATCTTAATGCATCTATATACTTGGTAAAGGGTGGAAGGCGCGGCCTCTCGCCTAGTGTTTTGTTCCACTCTTGCCGCCCTAGTTTCCGTCATATCGGTGTTATGTTCCCGGAATTTGCGTTCCTTACGCGGTTGGGTTATAATGGGAACCCCTTGATAGTTCACCTTGATTAAAGCTTTTCCAGCAATGCCCAACCTTGGTCTTACCATTTGCCACCTAGCCTTTTCTTTCCCTTGGGTTCTGCAGACTCAAGGGTCATCTTATTTTAACCCCCCCCCCCCCCGGGCCAGTGCTCCTCTGAGTGTTGGTCCCACTGAGCGATGTCCGAGGCTACCAGGGGAAACTCTGGGCTGGCTTACCCGACGTCTGGCTCATCTGAGTGTGCCCTGAGAAAGAGATATGTGCAGCTCCTATCGGGATTTGTCAGCACATTCGGGCGGTGTTGCTGGTCTTGTTTTAACCTGTCGAATTGTCTTGTTGTACCGGGTTACCGAGTCTGATCGGTGTGTCTCGGGTGGAGGTCTATTCCTTCGTTGACCGTGAGAGCTTGTCATGGGCTAAGTTGGGACTCCCCTGCAGGGATTGAACTTTCGAAAGCCGTGCCCGCGGTTATGGGCAGATGGGAATTTGTTAATGTCCAGTTGTAGATAACTTAAACCTTAATTAATTAAAATGAATCAACTGTGTGTGTTACCGTGATGGCCTCTTCTCGGCGGAGTCCGGGAAGTGGACACGGTGTTGGAGTTGTGCTTGCGCAGGTTGTCCTTCTAGATTCTCGCTCGTGCTTTGCCTCCTCTTCTCGCTCTCTTTTGCGTATAAGATAGCCACCACATATGCTAGTCGCTTGCTGCAGCTCCACATATATTTGCCTCATCCATTCCTATAAGCTTAAATAGTTTTGATCGCGAGGGTGCGAGATTGCTGAGTCCCTGTGGCTCACAGATACTATAATTCCAGATGCAGGTCCAGGTGATTTCGCTCCAGGTGCCGAGTACGAGCTCAAGTGGGAGTTCGACGAGGACTCTCAGCGTTATTATGTTTCCTTTCCCGATGATCAGTAGTGGTGCCTAGTTGGGGTTCGATTCAGGGCCTTGTCGCATGTTGGGTTATTTTCTATTTTGGCGCCGTAGTCGGGCCATGAGTGATTGTTTGATGGATGTTATTTATGTACTCTGATGTGACGTGGCGAGTGTAAGCCAACTATGTATCTCCCCCTTTTATTACATATTACATGGGATGTTGTAATGATTGCCTGACTTGCGACATTGCTTTCAATGCGGTTATGTCTCTAAGTCGTGCCTCGACACGTGGGAGCTATAGCCGCATCGAGGGCGTTACAAGTTGGTAATCAGAGCCTTTCCCGACCTTAGGAGCCCCATTGCTTGATCGTTTTTAGCAGCCGAGTTGTGTCTAGAAAAATGTTTTGAGTCTTTTAGGAATTATATATCGGAGAGCTTAGGAATTCTTTTTACTTCCCAGTCTCCTCATCGCTCTGGTAAGGCATCCTGACGTAGAGTTTTGACTCTTCTTCTCAAATTTCACTAAATTTTTTTTAGGATCACGCGAGTATCTTGGATTTGTTCCGATGGTTTATGATGAGAATACTGTCTTGGTGCCTCCTGTCAGGGGTTTAGTGGAAGTGTCCCGGGGAGTTGAGCTTTGAGGTGTTGTCATCATAATTTTATCGTTGCAATTTTGGAATACTTGAGATATGTTCGCCGACATCGAAAATCTCTTTTATGCAGTTCGTTGGTGAGATAACCTCGACGCCACCCAGTACTGGGGCAGGAGTTCGGGAGTATCGCCATAACTTGTATAACGGATGCTTTTCGAAGGTTGAGGTAGATGGTTTCCGAAGTTTTCTTGGTTATGTGTTGAAGGATAGATACAGCTGGATGTAGGATTTGCTAGTTTGGGTGAGATATTATGCTTCCCCTGTATCCCCAACACCTGATTGCATAACCGGAAAAGTTCGGGAGTTTCATAGGTGGGAATTCTAGTAGCTCTAGTTCTTCTTCCACGGATATTGGTTTGAGATTGGGATTTCTTACCGATTATTCGTTCTTGATCCGTACCTTGTTGATTTATTTCTCTACCTTAATTCTATGTGGCTTCTCAATTTATGGATATGTGACCATTTGAAGAGGAATACATTCGTTCATTTTGTTCGGATGTGAAGACTATATGTTGCAATTTTCATTCCGTTGGTTTTAGCTTCATTTATCTGTCTATGTGCTAACGGTGGTCAACCTCTTCAGGATGGCTCCCGCTAAGAGCACCAGTCAGAACCAGAATCAAGATCCGCCACCGCCTCCACCTCCTCCAGAGGCATGGCAAGCTGTGATGGCCGCAACCAATGCAAACACTCAGCTGATCATGCAATTCTCGAAGAGCGCAATCAAGGCAGTCAAGGGAATCAAGGCAGCAACCAGAGTCACTTTGCTACACTCAACCAGTTCCTTGCTAACGGGCCAAAGACTTTCAGTAATTGTGTTGAGGCAACCGATGCTAATGATTGGCTTGTGGATCTGTGTAAGCATTTCGAGTGCAGTAACGTCAGGCCTGAGGACTTTGTCAAGTTCGCTTATTTCCAACTCAAAGATCAAGCTGCAGAATGGTTCCAGCAGTACAAGGATTCCAGAGGTGGATGTGTTATCACTTGGGATGATTTCCGTTGAGATTTCCGAGCTCATCACATTCCACAGAGCGTGGTTGAAAGCAAGCGTGAGGAATTCCGCAATCTGAAGCAAGGTTCTTTGTCTGTCTATGACTACAACAAATTGTTCCAGAAGCTTGCCCGCTTTGCCAAGCAGGACGTGCCTGATGAGAAGAGCATGATATATCAGTTCAGGGATGGTCTCAGAGAAGATATTCAGCTCGCTCTTGTCCTCTTCGAGCCCTTGAGATACGATGAGTTCTACAACATGGCACTGAAACAAGAGGCTGCTCAGTTGAGGTGTGATGCTTCTAGGAAGCGAGTCAGAGATGTTACTCCTTCTTCCTCTACTCAAGTGGCCAAGCAGCAAAAGTTTTGGCTTCCTCCTCCTCCGTTCCGTCAGCCGTATCAGCAGAAGAGCAAAGGTGGCAGTGGTTCTTCCCACCCACCCAACCCTGGCTTTCAGAACAAGACTTCGTCTCAAGCTCCAAGATCGAGTGCTCCGTATCACCGTCCGCTTTCTGAGGTCACGTGCAACAAGTGCCAACAGAAGGGTCACTATGCCAACAAGTGTTTCAACCAGAGGCGTCTTCCTCCTCCTCCTCCTGTCAGATCGGCAAGTACAGCTGTGGTCAAGCATAACCCCAAGTCCGCCAAGGTCAATTTGATGAATGCAGCTCAGGCAGAGGATTCGTCAGATGTGATCATGGGTAACCTTCCTGTTAATGATATTCCTGCAAAAGTTCTTTTTGACACGGGTGCATCGCATTGTTTCATCTCGAGGCCATTTGTTTCTAAGAATGAGTTGCCTTTGCAAGATTTGCCTAGACAGTTATCTGTGGTTTCTCCGGGTAAATTCATGAATGCAAGCGCGTTTGTCCCAGAAGTTTCTATCACATTGGGCGATTACAAATTTCTCTCTTCTCCGGTGGTTCTTGGTAACTCGGATATTGATCTTATTCTCGGAATGGATTGGCTTTCTAAGCACAAGGCACATCTTGATTGTGCTGCCAGGCAGATTCAATTGACTCATTCGTCTGAGGATGTAATTATCTTTGCCGCTCGGGATAATACTATCCGTCTGTTTTCTCTCAATGAGAAGGGTGAATTGGATGCCATCTCTCAAATTCCATTCGTTTGCGAATATCAAGACGTCTTTCCAGAAGAGCTCCCAGAAATGCCTCCACACCGGCCAGTGGAATTCGTTATTGAACTTGAGCCTGGCACGGAACCTGTGTGCAAACGTCCTTACAAGCTCGGACCCGAAGAGTTGAAGGAGCTGAAGAAACAACTTGATGAGCAAGAAAGATTGGGTCTCATCCGGCCTAGTACTTCTCCGTGGGGTTGTGGTGTTCTTTTTGTGAAGAAGAAGGATGGAACGGACCGACTTTGTGTTGATTACCGTCCAGCGAACAAGAAGACCATCAAGAACAAATACCCACTTCCCAACATCAATGAGCTGTTCGAACAACTCAAAGGTGCCCAAGTATTCTCCAAGCTTGATCTCCGTATGGGTTATCACCAGATTCGCATTCGTGAAGAAGATATTCCCAAGACAGCATTCAGAACAAGCTTTGGTTCATATGAATACACTGTCATGTCTTTTGGCCTCGCCAACGCTCCTCCGACGTTCTCTCGCATGATGAATTTCATCTTCAACGCCTACACCAATGACTTCATTTTGGTCTATCTCGATGACATTCTGGTTTTCTCGAAGAACAAGGAAGATCATGCCAAGCACTTGCGTTTAGTTCTCGATAAGCTCAGGGAACATCAGTTCTACGCCAAGTTCTCCAAGTGTGAATTTTGGCTCGATGAGGTTCTTTATCTTGGTCATATCATCTCTGCCAAGGGCATTTCCGTGAATCCCGAGAAGGTATCCGCAATTGTGAATTGGGAACCTCCTCAGAACGTGAAGCAACTCCAAAGTTTTCTCGGTCTCGCAAGCTACTGCCGAAGATTCGTTGAAAACTTTTCCAAGATCGCGAAGCCTCTCTCAAATCTTCTTCAGAAGCACGTCAAGTATGTTTGGTCTCCAGAGTGTGATATTGCTTTCAACACTTTGAAAGAGAAGTTGATCACTGCTCCAGTTTTGACTCCGCCTGATGAATCCAAGCCGTACGAGGTCTTTTGTGATGCCTCTCTCCAAGGTCTTGGCGCAGTATTAATGCAAGAGAAGAAAGTTGTTGCTTATACATCTCGCCAGTTGAAGCCTAATGAGAAGAACTACCCCACTCATGATCTCGAGTTGGCGGCAATTGTGCATGCTCTTTTGACTTGTTCTATTGGGAAGAAAAGTGGACATTTTCACTGATCACAAGAGTCTCAAGTACATCTTCACTCAGCCTAATCTCAACCTAAGGCAAACTCGATGGGTCGAAATGATTCAAGAATATAATCTGAGTATCGAGTATACTCCAGGAAAGGCTAATGTGATTGCTGACGCTTTGAGCAGAAAGGCCTACTGCAACAGTCTGATTCTCAAGCCACAGCCACCACCACCCAACCCCGCCACTGCAGCCCGCCCACCGCAGCGCCGCCGCCGCACTTGTCGCGCCTCGCCGCCGCCGCTGCAGCGCCGCTGCCGCCGCCCACCGCCGCGCCGCCACAGCCCCACCCCGCCGGAGCCTCGCCGGAGGTAACGCGCCGTTGCCGCCGCCGGTTTTTTAAAACCGATCCGGTTTTTTTAGAAACCCTAGTTCGTTTTTTAGATCGATTCACCAGTTTTTCTCGGTTTAGTTACTTTGCGGACGTTCGTCCGTATGTTCTCTTTAACGAACGGAGTTCACTCGTTAGTAACAGACAACGAACGCTCGTTCGTTAGCCTATTCGTCGGTTTTCTTTTTCTCGGATTTTCCGTGATTATTTTCAATTGCGATTTTTGATCCTTTTTTCGTTTTAGTTTATCTTTTCGCTCGTTTGTTGGAATCAGGCGATTCAAGCGCCTAGATCTTCGTTGCGGAACCCTCTTTCCGTTTAACCAACTTGAACAAGCTTTTGCTACTGTAAAATTTGACCTTAGTCCAGATTAGTAAACGGATCTTGTTTCTTTCGCCGTTTGAGTTTCGTTGCTCCGTTTGATTTGATTCTTTTCGCAAACCGGAGTTCTTAAGTTGAACTTTCTGGTAAGATCTTCTTATTTGAGATTTACCTGTGTTTCTTTGCTTGATTGCTTATGTATGCTTTTGTTTGTTTGCGATAGAACACCCGGAGTGCGATGCGTGTTACTACGAATCCCTAGGTTTTGCGGATCATCAGCAAGGCAAGTAACACTTTGATCATAACCCTTTATCACCCAGTTTTTATGCATTAGTTCCAATCCTCAAACATTGCATGGTTAGGATGTGATTAATATGTGGGTTGGGAAGTAGTTGATGAGGTAGAACCTATTGCCCTGTTATATTCAAATCCTTGGTAGTTACTTCTACGTATTGCTTAAATTGCTATGCTATGCCCATAGACGTGGTTTGGGTGACTGAAATCCATGACAGATGTGAGATTGTTAATTTAATGGTTCAATTTAAGGTGGCAACTTGAATACACATCTAGGTGGATTGTTTGTTGGGCACCTGGAGAATCCAGTGTTATCCTAGGATATCCCGGAGTACCCGTATGATAATCCTATGGTCCACCACCCAGGCTCAAAGGGAACTGTGATATTTTCATGCTAGAAACTTTCGTGTGCAACCACAAGCTATTATGGGATCTAGCATAGTTGAGTAAGTTGCGTGAAACTTCCGAAGAGGTGGATCAGCAGGTAGTGGGATGTAGGTTTGGTTGGTCTGCCCGGAGTAAGGAGTTAATGCTTCTAAAAGACTGTGTCTCGGTCATCCATTTCTCAAACACCTTTGTAGTGCGAGAAATCCAACGGAGGAGATCGGGTCTTGTGGGTAAAAGTTTGCAAACCTCTGCAGAGTGTATAAACTAATCATGGTTAGTCGTGTCCCCGGTTATGGACATCTTGAGTATCTAGTACTTGGAGTGTCCTAAGTATCTCATCACTCCAAACTAACATTGTTGGGTTGTTAATTACTTTAATTGGGATTGAGTTGGAGGAACCTTCTCAATGATGTTTCGACTACCATGATAGTTAAATAAAATCTATTCCTTTGTTGTAGGAAAAAATGGCTTTTCGCAAAAACTATAACCATAGAGCTTTCCACCAGTCAAATATGCATGTAGTGATAGCATTATCCTGTTCTTGCTTTACTGTGTTATCTTGCCAGCATATTCCATGTGCTGACCCGTTTTCGGGCTGCAACGTATTATGATGCAGACTTTTCAGACGAGGAGTAAGGTTCATTAGGTCGTTGTCGTGCAGCTCAGCTATGCCGTTGGAGTTGATGGACTCACTTTATCTTCCAAAGCCTTCCGCTGTTATCGTATTAGATGGCCTTAAGCCATATTTATTATAATAAGTTCTCTTTTGAGACATTCGATGTAATAAATGTGTGACTGCTACTCTGTTATAAATCCTCGAGTACTGTGTGTGTCAGCATTACCGATCTAGGGATGACACCGAAGCACAGAGACTTGACCGTTTGAGGTCGAGTCGCTACAAGATGGTATCAGAGCACACGCTGAGTGTAGGACACAACCACTAAGCTAAAACCATAGGTCACTCTTCTCTTCCCATTTCTGACTCCTCTCCATTTTCTACTCCTTAGGATGGCGGACGCAAGGAACAAGTTTGCACAACCGTATGAAGAAGCACCTTTTGGACGACACTTGAAGGAAGTCACTAGGTACTTGAACATTGGAATACCAAGCTTCACCGGGACATACAACGCCACTTTACCAGAAGAGGAGTGCTGGATGATTCAAGTTCAAGTTCCAGGTAGGACATTCACGCCAGTCACTAAGCCCATAGAGTTTTCCTTCGATGCACCAACCTGGAGTCTAGGAAAGAGTATGGCAGCTCACATCACCATGGGACGTATTGGAGAAGTTTATCATAAGGAGCTTAAGGATACTATCTATCAGATTTGTGGGCGCCGAGATGAGAGATGGGAGATGATCAGCACCAAGAAGGATAGATCAATTGCAGCTTTCATCCAGGAGTTAAACCAACACATTCGTCGCCAGGAGAACCAGATGTGCGCAGGCATGATAGATCTAAAGAAGGCGATGACAAGGATCACGGAACTGGAGGAAGAACTTAAGGCTACTCGTGAAGATTATGAGGAGGAAATCGTCGTACTAGTGGAGAAGAATGATGATCTAGAAATGAAGCTAGGAGTATTCCTAGGAGACTCCGCACCAGGAGGAGAAGACGAAGAACCCAAGGAGATTCGCCCGGAGGACTACATTATCATCGACGACACCGACTCGGACCCCGACAATAGCGATGATGAATATGAAGATGAAGCTGGAGCAGACATCATGGAGTCTTCAACCGAAGAATATTTTTAGTAGACCACCACAACAGTAATAGAATTCCACCATGTAAATAGTATAGTCCGAGCACTTTTGTAACGATAGTTAGATCGATTGTATGCCCTTGCTTGATTGATTGAGTGAAATGATTATGTTTGTATCATGTGCATATGGGTAGTGTTTTTCTCATTAGACCTCATTCTATTCTAATATCTCCCCTCTAAAAACCCATCAGATGCCTCCGAGACGTGACCCCGGATTTACTTTCCCACCGGAGCTCACTCAATTGATCCAGTAGCAGAATACCCTGATGCAGTTATTAGTTCAGAACCAAGGCAACAGCAATAACAACAAAAACAACCCACTGCCACCGCCACCAGTTGATAACTTAGCCTGCTTTTTAAGGTTGCAACCGCCGGTGTTTTCTAGTAGCACCGAGCCCATAGTAGCAGATGATTGGCTTCGCAGAACTGGAAGGGAGTTAGTCACTGCAGGATGTACCGATACTGAGAAGGTGCGTTTTGCCGCACATTAGTTGGATGGACCAGCATCCTCATGGTGGGAAAATTACACTGTCACCTACCATATAGCCACTGTTACATGGGATCAGTTTTAGCAAGCCTTCCGTACAACCCATGTCTCAACTGGAGCTATGAGTATGAAGAAGCATGAGTTTCGCAACTTACGCTAGGGGAACCGTACTGTGGCTCAGTACGCGGATGAGTTTAGCAAGTTATCTCGCTATGCCCCTGATGATGTGGCCACAGATGCCGCAAAGCAGGAGAAGTTTATGGAAGGGCTGAATGATGAGATGAGCATGCAGTTGATGGTGGCAACATTCAACAACTATCAGGAGTTGGTAGATAAGGCTCTTATGATTAAAGGGAAGCAGCAACAGATTGAGAGCCGTAAGAGGAAGTATGGACAAGGAAGGTACAATTCAGGAGCTCAGCAGAAGCCTCGCCTAACCCCGAAATCAGGAGGACTCGTTCATAACCATGGAGGCCACACCCACAATGGAGGAAGTAACCATAATCATACAAGCCGAAGGAATGGGAATGGGAATGGAGCAAGCAACAATCAGAACTATTCCAATCCAGCCACACCCGCCAAGAGAGACCTAAGCCACGTTACTTGTTTCAAGTGCGGGAAGACTGGACACTATGCCACGGAGTGCCCGGAAGCGAAGAATGGAAACGACAATGGGAGTGCTAGAAAGAAGCCCAATCCATTCAACAAAGGACAAGTGAACCACGTCAATGTGGAGGAGGTTGAAGAGCAGCCAGACGCGGTTATTGGTAAGTTTTTGGTTAAGTCTTTTACCGCCCTTGTTCTTTTTGATACTGGTGCATCGCATTCATACGTATCAAGGGGATTCGTGGATAAGTTTAAACTACTGACCCAAACCCTTAGGACCCATCTGTTAGTAAGTTCACCTGGAGCAGAGTATATGGCTAGTCGATGGTGCGACTAGATACCCCTAACCATTGGTAGCCATGTTTTTCCATCCGACCTAATAATCTTGGAGTCACAAGTACTGGATGTGATATTAGGCAGGGACTGGATGTCAAAGTATGGAGGAAGCATTGACTATGTTAGTAAGTCAATTTGCCTCACCACCCCTGAGGGAAAAAGGATCAAGTATGTATCTAGGCATGCGCCAAGAAGTAGCCAAGTAAATACCCTCACGGGAGTTGTTCAGGATGAAGTGCCTGTAGTGAAGGATTACCCGGATGTTTTTCCAGAAGAGTTACCAGGCATGCCACCGGATCGAGACATTGAGTTTTTGATAGAGCTATTGCCAAGCACCGGGCCTATATCGAAGGGACCATACCAGATGCCCGCAAATGATCTGGAGGAGATTAAGAAACAGATCAAGGAGTTATTGGAGAAAGGATACATTCGACGGAGCTCATCACCATGGGGAGCCCCAGTGCTTTTGGTCGAGAAGAAGGATAAGTCTCTAAGAATGGTTGTTGATTATCGTGCGTTAAATGAGGTGACAATCAAGAACAAATACCCACTATCGATGATTAATGATTTGTTTGACCAGCTACAAGGAGCTAAGGTGTTTTCAAAGATCGACCTACGATCTGGATATCACTAGCTGAAGATACGAGAGAAGGACATACCAAAGACAGCATTCACCACACGGTACGAGTTTCATGAATATACGGTCATGTCGTTTGGACTAACTAATGCCCCTACCTACTTCATGAGCATGATGAACAAAGTATTCATGGAATATTTGGATAAGTTTGTTGTGGTGTTCATTGATGATATAATGGTATACTCGAAGAATGAAGAGGAGCACGAAGAGCATTTGCGCTTAGTTCTCGAGAAACTCAAGGAACATCAGCTGTATGCCAAGTTCAGCAAATGCGAGTTTTGGCTGAAGGAAGTTGGATTCCTTGGACATGTTATATCAGGAGAAGGTGTAGCAGTAGATCCTACCAAGGTTCAGTCAGTCATTGAATGGTTGGCACCCACTTCAGTTAGCGAGATCCGCAGTTTTCTTGGACTCGCAGGATACTATCGGAGATTCATTGAGAATTTTCCCAAAATTGCAAAGCCAATGACGGAGTTATTGAAGAAAGATACCAAATTTAAATGGACGGAAGAATGTGAGGCAAGTTTTCAGGAGTTAAAGAAACATTTGACTACAGCCCAGTGCTGATTCTGCCGGATATACGTAAGGAGTTCCAAGTGTATTGCGATGCCTCTCGCCTAGGACTTGGAAGTGTGCTTATGCAGGACGGAAGAGTTGTTTCGTATGCCTCGCGACAACTGAAACCACACGAGTTGAATTATGCCACGCATGATTTGGAGTTGGCTGCCGTAGTGCATGCTTTGATGACCTGGAGGCATTACCTTATTGGAAATCGTTGTGATGTGTACACGGATCATAAGAGTTTGAAGTACATTTTCACACAGAAGGAGCTGAATCTTAGGCAGAGGAGATGGTTGGAGCTTATAAAGGATTATGACATGAATCTTCACTATCATCCATGCAAGGCCAATGTCATAGCCGACGCTTTGAGCCGGAAGAGTTATGCTAATACCCTAGTGAGCACGGGATTGCCGAAGGAGTTAGCAGAGGATCTCAGGGAACTTTGATTGGAGATTGTTCCTAGAGGTTTTGTTGCAACAATGGAAGTTCAGTCGACATTGTTAGGAAAGATTCGAGAAGCTCAAAAGGAGGACAAAGAGATTGCTGAGATAAAGGGGAGATTGAACGAAGGAAAGGCCAAAGGTTTTCGTGAGGATGAGCACGACACCTTATGGTTTGAGGACCGTGTTTATGTGCCCAATAACACAGAGATTAGGAAGTTGATACTTCAGGAGGCTCATGACTCACCATACTCGATACACCCCGGAAATACCAAGATGTATTTGGATTTGAAGGAACGTTTCTGGTGGACTGGTATGAAGAAGGATATCGCCGAGTATGTAGCCGTATGTGATGTATGTCAGAGAGTGAAGGCTGAGCATCAAAAGCCAGCAGGATTGTTACAGCCTATGCCGATACCCGAATGGAAGTGGGATAAACTTGGCATGGATTTTATCACCGGATTACCCAGGACCAAATCAGGATATGACTCTATATGGGTAGTAGTTGATCGCTTGACCAAAGTAGCTCACTTTATCCCAGTAAAAACCACCTATACCAGTGCGAAGTTGGCCAAGATATACATGACCAGGATCGTATGTCTGCATGGAGTTCCGAGGACAATTGTATCAGATAGAGGAACACAGTTTACTTCATAGTTTTGGCATCAGCTGCACCAGACTTTGGGAACTAGATTGGAGTTCAGTACAACATTCCACCCGCAGACAGATGGACAGACCGAGAGAGTCAACCAGATTCTGGAGGATATGTTGAGAGCCTATGCGCTAGATTATGGATCTAGTTGGGATGACGATTTACCCTACGCGGAGTTCTTATACAACAATAGCTACCAAGCCAGTTTCAAGATGGCACCATTCGAAGCCCTATACGGACGAAGATGTAGAACACCGTTAATGTGGGATGAAGTTGGAGACCGACAGTTGTTTGGACCAGATTTGATCAAGGAGTCTGAAGAAAAGGTTAAATTGATCCGAGATAGATTAAAGGTAGCTCAGTCCAGATAGAAGAGTTATGCAGATTTGAAACGCAAGGAAATAACCTATGAAATTGGAGACAGAGCATATCTGCGAGTATCACCCTTGCGAGGAATGAAACTTTTTGGAGTTAAGGGAAAGTTAGCCCTGAGATTTGTAGGACCGTATTGAATTTTGGAACGTATGGGAGAAGTTGCCTACAAGTTGGAGTTACTTGAAGGACTGTCAGGAGTTCATGATATATTTCATGTTCACAGCTAAAGAAGTGTCATGCTAAGATGGCCGATATACCGCTAAGAGATACAGTACCCTTGGATGCGATTCAGTTGGACAGTGATTTGACCTATGAGGAGAAGCCAGTCAGGATTCTTGAATTTCTCAGCCGAGTCACCCGCAGCAAGGTTATCAAGCTTTGCAAAGTTCAGTGGAGCCACCATACCGAGGATGAAGCCACCTGGGAACGAGAGGATGATCTTCGCAAAGACCACCCACACCTATTTTCTAGCCAACCCGAATCTCGAGGGCGAGATTCATCTTAAGAGGGGTAGGTTTGTAACATCCCAAATTTTCAAATTGGAATGTTATACATAGATCATTCATGCATATCATATTTTATTGCATTTTGTTTTGCGATCCTCGAAATCCTAAGCAACTCAAGGACCCTCGGAGAGAGTTGGGGATTTCCCAGTTTTCATATTTGAGTTTTATCAAATATTGAAACGAGGATTTTGGTTTTAATTATTTTTCTCCGAAAATATTATTAAAATACAGGAGAAGAGATAATATGACTTCTCCAAAATAAATGAAATATTGGAAGAAAAAGATTAAGATCAAAAATTTCATTTTACCCGGAGTTTATTGCTATTTTATTTGAATTAGAAAAATTGCACGTTTTTCAAAGTTGCATTTTAGGGCCAAGAAAATGTTCATCTTGTTCTAAATATTTTATTTAGACGATGACATTTTGTTTTGGCATTTTTAGAATTTTATTTTATGTTCTAGGATTTTTTTAGTTTCGGTGGAATTATTTAAAAAAAGGGTGCGCAGTGGCTAACTGGGCCGAAGCCCAGCCGTCGGCCCGCTTCCCCCGCGACGCCGTCTCCCTCCAGGACACCGATGCCGGCGCCGCCCCGGACCCGGAGTCCGGCCGAGACTCCTCCCCGCCGCCCTTGCCCCTCCTCCAAGCCGCCACCCCCTCTCCTTAAATACCCCAACCCCGCCGCCATCACCACCCAACCCCGCCGCCGCAGCCCGCCCACCGCAGCGCCGCCGCCGCACTTGCCGCGCCTCGCCGCCGCCGCTGCAGCGCCGCCGCCGCCCGCCGCCACAGCCCCGCCCCGCCGGAGCCTCACCGGAGGTAACGCGTCGTTGCCATCGCCGATTTTTTTTAAAAAACCGATCCAATTTTTTTAGAAACCCTAGTTCGTTTTTTAGATCGGTTCACCGGTTTTTCTTGGTTCAGTTACTTTGCGGACGTTCGTCCGTACGTTCGTTTTAACGAATGGAGTTCACTCGTTAGTAACAGACAACGAACGCTCGTTCGTTAGTTTTCTTTTTCTCGGATTTTTCCGCGATTATTTTCAATCATGATTTCTGATCCATTTTTTGTTTTAGTTTATCTTTTTGCTCGTTTGTCGGAATCAGGCGATTCAAGCGCCTAGATCTTCGTCTCGAAACCCTCTTTCCGTTTAACCAACTTGAACAAGCTTTTGCTACTATAAAATTTGACCTTAGTCCAGATTAGTAAATGGATCTTGTTTCTTTCGTCGTTTGAGTTTCGTTGCTCCGTTTGATTTGATTCTTTTCGCAAACCGGAGTTCTTAAGTTGAACTTTCTGGTTAGATCTTCTTATTTGAGATTTACCCATGTTTCTTTGCTTGATTTCTTATGTATGCTTTTGTTTGTTTGCGATAGAACACCCGGAGTGCGAAGCGTGCTACTACGAATCCCTAGGTTTTGCGGATCATCAGCAAGGCAAGTAACACTTTGATCATACCCCTTTATCACCCAGTTTTTATGCATTAGTTCCAATCCTCAAAATTGCATGGTTAGGATGTGATTAATATGTGGGTTGGGAAGTAGTTGATGAGGTAGAACCTATTGCCCTGTTATATTCAAACCCTTGGGAGTTACTTCTACGTATTGCTTATATTGCTATGCTATGCTCGTAGACGTGGTTTGGGTGAGTGAAATCCATGACAGATGTGAGATTGTTAATTTAATGGTTCAACTTAAGGTGGCAACTTGAATACACATCTGGGTGGATTGTTTGTTGGGCACCTGGAGAATCCAGTGTTGTCCTAGGATATCCCGGAGTACCCGTGTGATAATCCTATGGTCCGCCACCCAGGCTCATAGGGAACTGTGATATTTTCATGCTAAAAACTTCCGTGTGCAGCCACAAGCTATTATGAGCTCTAGCATAGTTGAGTAAGTTGCGTGAAGCTTCCGAAGAGGTGGATCAGCAGGTAGTGGGATGTAGGTTTGGTATGGTCTACCCGGAGTAAGGAGTTAATGCTTCTGAAAGATTGTGTCTCGGTCATCCGTTTCTCAAACACCCTGTAGTGCGAGAAATCCAACGGAGGAGATCGGGTCTTGTGGGGAAAAGTGTGCAAACCTCTGCAGAGTGTATAAACTAATCATGGTTAGCCGTGTCCCCGGTTATGGACATCTTGAGTATCTAGTACTTGGAGTATCCTAAGTATCTCATCACTCTAAACTAATATTGTTGGGTTGTTAATTACTTTAATTGGGATTGAGTTGGAGGAACCTTCTCAATGATGTTTCAACTACCATGATAGTTAAATAAAATATATTCCTTTGTTGTAGGAAAAAATTGGCTTTTCGCAAAAACTATAAACATAGAGCTTTCCACCAGCCAAATATGCATGTAGTGATAGCATTATCCTGTTCTTGCTTTACTGTGTTATCTTGCTAGCATATTCCATGTGCTGACCCGTTTTCGGGCTGCAGCATATTATGTTGCAGACTTTTCAGACGAGGAGTAAGGTTCGTTAGGTCATTGCCGTGCAGCTCAGCTATGTCGTTGGAGTTGATGGACTCGCTTTATCTTCCAAAGCCTTCCGCCGTTATCGTATTAGATGGCCTTAAGCCATATTTATTATAATAAGTTCTCTTTTGAGACATTTGATGTAATAAGTGTGTGATTGCTACTCTGTTATAAATTCTCGAGTACTGTGTGTGTCAGCATTACCGATCCAGGGATGACACTGAAGCACAGAGACTTGACCGTTTGAGGTCGGGTTGCTACACAAAGTTCTCGTCCATCGGTGGTTACCGGAATGTCATCAACAATAGTAACAGGGTCTTACTTATAGAGTGGTACAAAGAGGTGTTCACCTAAGCAGGTAATTATCACTGCTTAGTTAAGTCAGATTACAAGAAAGCTTAAACAAAACAATGGAAAGGAAGATGTGTTTAAACACATATTTCAGGGGTATATCCTTCCCAAGGACAATCAGAGCATGATAATCATGATAAGATATTAAGTAGAAAACCCATTTGGTGAGAGGAGAGAAATTTCATGAATTTACCCATACAACGGTGTTAGGATAAATGATAAAGAAAACTTGGCATTGTGCTTCAAATGTTCTTATTTGAAAATCGGAGTACCACCGACATGCTTCGAGATAGCATTGACATGGTCATTGGGTAAAGATCAGACTTTGGATTCACAAAGGATTCATCAGGAACAACTTGTAGCATAAGTCTTATAATTTCCTCATGGAAGAATGGCTATCCTTGCTAAAAACGAAACTATAACATTAGGTCCTCCAGCCAGGTGTGTTAGGATGTCATCACCTTATCGGGTTAAAGACCAATGTTATGACTCTTGGAAAATGTTCCAACCATCATATCTAACCGAGTTTCAGATCTGATTGGTGTCAGGATACCTCAGACTCGGGATGCCTGAGAAGAAAAGGTGCGACAATTTGACGAGAAGACATTATAAGATTCTCGGGAAATGAATGGAAGCAAGTTCTGAAACAATAGCTCATCATTAAACTAAGGAGAGGATGAGGGGTGGCTGATGGACTCAACGATAATTCCTCGAGAATTCCAAAAAGATAGATTTCCACAATTATGCGAACAAGGAGATATCATTTGTCGGACCAAATTACATAATGATGTATGCTCGAGGAATACATACAAAATTTAAACATTGGTTGAAAAGTGCACCCGAAATATGGGCTTAGGTAGCATGATCAGTGTTGGAATGGTGATTTGATAATCAATAGTCTAAGAATGAATAGTAAACCGATAACTTCAAAGCAATAGGGTTGCTAGAAGGGCATAATCCAAGCTGCACCGTTCGCTTGTTGGTATCCCAGTTAGAATCAACACGGGGACCAATAAAGAATCATGATTATGAGAAGTATCACTATACCAAATATTATTAAGAGGTGGAGAAATCCTCGCAATATCCTTGACATAAAAGATGGTAATACTTCAAGGTAGAACATAATACAAACTAGATAGCAAGTTGCATCCATAACAAGAACAAGTTTGTGATGAACGGAAGGCAATAAGGTGGTCGATGATAACACAAATCATCGAGGGAAAGGATGGTATTTATCATCATGAATTCAATTGATATCCTGGAAGAGCTCAGAATGCTGATGATGATCATGATACATTTGTCGAGAGATTTCATGAAGATGTACTCCATCGGCGATGACATTGATACGTCTCCAACGTATCTATAATTTTTGATTGCTCCATGCTATATTATCTACTGTTTTGGACATTATTGGGCTTTATTATCCACTTTTATATTATTTTTGGGACTAACCTATTAACCGAAGGCCTAGCCCAGAATTGCTGTTTTTTGCCTATTTTAGGGTTTCGAAGAAAAGGAATATCAAACGGAGTCCAAACGGAATGAAACCTTCGGGGATGTGATTTTCTCAACGAACAAGACCCGGAGACTTGGACCCTACGTCAAGAAAGAAAAAAGGAGGCCACGAGGTAGGGGGCGCGCCTACCCCCCAAGCGCGCCCTCCACCCTCGTGGGCCCCTTGTTGCTCCACCGACGTACTCCTTCCTCCTATATATACTTACGTACCCCCAAACGGTCAGATATGGAGCCAAAACCCTAATTCCACTGCCGTAACTTTCTGTATCCACGAGATCCCATCTTGGGGCCTGTTCCGGAGCTCCGCCAGAGGGGGCATCCATCACGGAGGGCTTCTACATCAACACCATAGCCCCTCCGATGAAGTGTGAGTAGTTTACCTCAGACCTACGGGTCCATAGTTAGTAGCTAGATGGCTTATTTTCTCTTTTTGGATCTCAATACAATGTTCTCCCTCTCTCTTGTGGAGAACTATTCGATGTAATCCTCTTTTTGTGGTGTGTTTGTTGAGATCGATGAATTGTGGGTTTATGATCAAGTCTATCTATGAATGATATTTGAATCCTCTCTGAATTCTTTTATGTATGATTGGTTATCTTAGCAAGTCTCTTCGAATTATCAGTTTGGTTTGGCCTACTAGATTGATCTTTCTTGCAATGGGAGAAGTGCTTAGCTTTGGTTCAATCTTGCGGTGTCCTTTGCCAGTGACAGTAGGGGCAGCAAGGCACGTATTCTATTGTTGCCATCGAGGATAACAAGATGGGGTTTTCTTCATATTGCATGAGTCTATCCCTCTACATCATGTCATATTGCTTAAGGCGTTACTCTGTTTTTAACTTAATACTCTAGATGCATGCTGGATAGCGGTCGATGAGTGGAGTAATAGTAGTAGATGCAGGCAGGAGTCGGTCTACTTGTCTCGGACATGATGCCTATATACATGATCATACCTAGATATTCTCATAACTATGCTCAATTCTTTCAATTGCTCAACAGTAATTTGTTCACCCACCGTAGAATACTTATGCTCTCGAGAGAAGCCACTAGTGAAACCTATGGACCCCGGGTCTATCTTTATCATATTAATCTCCTACTACTTAGTTATTTCCTTTGCTATTTACTTTGCCTTTATTTTACTTTGCATCTTTATCATAAAAATACCAAAAATATTATCTTCATATCTATCAGATCTCACTCTCGTAAGTGGCCTTATAGGGATTGAAACCCCCTATTTGCGTTGGTTGCGAGGATTTATTTGTTTTGTGCAGGTACGAGGGACTCGCGCGTAGCCTCCTACTGGATTGATACCTTGGTTCTCAAAAACTGAGGGAAATACTTATGCTACTTTGCTGCATCATCCCTTCCTCTTCGAGGAAAACCAACGCAATGCTCAAGAGGTAGCAGACATCAAGTCAAACGAATTATGAAGTGAAAGGTTATTGGAACCATGGGTAGGACACAAACTCAGAATCAAGTTTGTTGTTCAAGGAGAAATGATATGACAAGGAAGATCGACGTAAGATTAGCTCACCGTCGAAAGTTGTGCTTCGGGATTAAGGACCAGGTAGTACAGTTAAAATCGACACGATAATGACATAGCCGAGCAGGCTAGGAATGACATGATCGAGTTCAAACTCATAAATAATGAAGGTTGCCAAGAGTTGTTTATTCGCGGTGCGGACTCGATTCAGTTATCGATGTCTTTGAGTGTTTAATAACTCAGAGCTCGTGAAAAAAATTTGGAATCAGTGAGAATGCAGTACTTGATGAAGAACTCATAAGAAGTTATGTAGTTCCGTGATAATCTCGAGACACCAAGGGGGTAATACTCGACCACAGATCAAAGTAGAGGTTGGACTGGGGTATTGATCCACATAAGACAAGTGCTTAAACTTGCCAGAGAAATGGGATCAGAGAAGAACATATGGTCGGAAACACGATTGCAAAGGATCAATTCACCGATACCAAAGGATATTATTTCAAGGAAATAGTTATTATTACAAGAAGCTTCCATGGTCGGATCTACATCATGTCCATGGGCATGAACACAAAGGTTCAAGGTCGACTCCCACTTCTTTAATGCATAACCTTCTATTCACCTCTCGTATATTGAAAATGACATTAGTTGTTGAAAGTTTTACCTGGTGCAATACCAGATAAGTATGACCCGTGGAATCTTTTGGGTTCACACAGATTAGGGAAGGCGTAGGTTCAACCCATCAAGGCATCTTAGGAACATATACCACAAACTTTGGAGTAAATAATACAAGCTCGAAAGTAGATCATGGTTAACAAAACAGAGGATACAATTTACCAAAGGCATTATATACCCATGGAAAGGCTCACAAGGTTATTGAATATGAAGGACACCGTCGGATAATAATCCAACAAGGGGTCTTATGGTCTACAACGGGGCCGATGCGAGTATCAGTACTCTATCAGAGAAAGAAGGAATGAAAGGGCATCGGATTATAGAAACAACTAACTAATTCAAAGCACAAATGCAAAGGAATTATCATTTCCAAATCAAGGGACCAGGAGCCAATGCTCTCATTAAGAATGGATAAGTTGAATAGACTTAGGGGTACAATCGACGGTAATTTGATTGGTCAATAACTAGCTCAAGTTTAAAATGACGTATGAGGTGGAGGGATGAATTCTAGGATCTGATTGAGGATTGCGAGCATTCAGAACATTTTGAATCAACGGACTCAAAATGATAATGACAAGGGATGCCAATAAGATTACGAGACTCATGGGATTAACCATAATGCAAGCAAGCAAGAATTTCAAGAGCAATAGGCTGCTCAGGATTTTCGGAAGTTCAAATAGTATTTTAAAGACTTTTGTGAAATACAAGAATCAACTGGGGGTGAGCGAATACCCGATGAGTGCAAGAAATTATCCGTAGAGGAATTCATGTGGCAAAGAACTGCAAGGTAGTAGGCACAAAGTATTCTCGGGACAATAGATATAATTTCAGGTTATTTTGTAATATCAAGATCAACTGGGAATAAAAGTAAGAATATCAGGTGTGTATTTATCCATAGGCATACTATGGTGGTAGGGAATTAAAAAAGCAACGGGCGCAAAGTCTAAAGAGAACATCGGAGGGTATCTGCGTAATCGTTCGGTGCTCCAAGCAATCATCTGGAGTGCGGGTCTCTCCGGAAGGAAGTAGTACGAGAACCTAGAGTCAGAGTTAGTAAAATCATTCCACCCGAATAGAAGAGAGGTCAGAGTCCGAGAGTATAGGTCAAGGAATAAAATATCCTAATACCACCCAATGGCGACATGGGCCCGTAAGACACACATCCATGTTAGTAAAAGTTTTGTAGTGACTAGAATCGACTTCGACCAATGAGAGTGGAAGGGGGATTCCTACAGGCAGTCGGCCCTGATACCAACTTGTGACGCCCCCGATTTAATGCATACACTAATCATGCATGCAAACGTGTATGATCAAGATCAGGGACTCACGGGAAGATATCACAACACAACTCCAAAAACATAAATAAGTCATACAAGCATCATAATACAATCCAGGGGCCTCGAGGGATGGAATACAAGTGCTCGATCATAGGCGAGTCAGCGGAAGCAACAATATCTGAGTACAGACATAAGTTAAACAAGTTTGCCATAAGAAGGCTAGCACAAAAGTAGCAACGATCGAAAAGGCGAGGCCTCCTGCCTGGGACCTCCTTACTACTCCTCGAAGCCAAACTCCATGTAGAATCATCCTGGGGAACCTTTGGCTCATGGACTCCATCATATGATCGCAATAACCGGGAAAGGGGGGAAAAGAAATAGCAAAGCAACCGTGAGTACTTGATGTCTACTACACAACCTTCTTCTTGTAGACGTTGTTGGGCCTCCAAGTGTAGAGGTTTGTAGCACAGTAGCAAATTTCCCGCAAGTGGATGACCTAAGGTTTATCAATCCGTAGGAGGCGTAGGATGAAGATGGCCTCTCTCAATCAACCCTGCAACCAAATAACAAAGAGTCTCTTGTGTCCCCAACACACCCAATACAATGGTAAATTGTATAGGTGCACTAGTTCGGCGAAGAGATGGTGATACAAGTGGTATATGGATGGTACATAAAAGTTTTTGTAATCTGAAAATATAAAAACAGCAAGGTAACTAATAATAAAAGTGAGCATAAACGGTATTGCAATGCATTGAAACAAGGCTTAGGGTTCATACTTTCACTAGTGCAAGTCCTCTCAACAATAATAACATAATTGGATCACATAACTATCCCTCAACATGCAACAAAGAGTCACTCCAAAGTCACTAATAGCGGAGAACAAACGAAGAGATTATGGTAGGGTACGAAACCACCTCAAAGTTATTCTTTCCAATCAATCCGTTGGGCTATTCCTATAAGTGTCACAAACAGCCCTAGAGTTTGTACTAGAATAACACCTTAAGACACACATCAACCAAAACCCTAATGTCACCTAGATACTCCAATGTCACCTCAAGTATCCGTGGGTATGATTATACGATATGTATCACACAATCTCAAATTCATCTATTCAACCAACACAAAGGACCTCAAAGAGTGCCCCAAAGTTCTACCGAAGAATCACGACGAAAACGTGTGCCAACCCCTATGCATAGGTTCATGGGCGGAACCCGCAAGTTGATCAACAAAACATACATCAAGTGAATCACGTGGTATCCCATTGTTACCACAGATACGCACGGTAAGACATACATCAAGTGTTCTCAAATCTTTAAAGACTCAATACGATAAGATTACTTCAAGGGGAAAACTCAATCCATTACAAGAGAGTAGAGGGGGAGAAACATCATAAGATCCAACTATAATAGCAAAGCTCGCAATACATCAAGATCCTATCACCTCAAGAACACGAGAGAGAGAGAGAGAGAGATCAAACACATAGCTACTGGTACATACCCTCAGCCTCGAGGGAGAACTACTCCCTCCTCATCATGGAGAGCACCGGGATGATGAAGATGGCCACCGGAGAGGGATTCCCCCCTCCGGCAGGGTGCCGGAACGGGTCTAGATTGGCTTTCGGTGGCTACGGAGGCTTTTGGCGGCGGAACTCCCGATCTATTGTGTTCCTCGATAGTTTTAGGGTACGTGGGTATATATGGGTGAAAGAGATACGTCATGGGAGCCACGAGGGGCCCACGAGGGTGGAGGGAGCGCCCCCTGCCTCGTGGCTCCCTCGTTCCTTTCCTGACATGCACTCCAAGTTTTTCCAGTAGCTTTCCTTCCAAAAATAACTTCTCCAGTTGGTTTCATTCCGTTTTGACTCCGTTTGATATTCCTTTTCTTCGAAACACTGAAATAGGAAAAAAAAAACAACAATTCTGGGCTGGGCCTTCGGTTAATAGGTTAGTCCCAAAAATAATATAAAAGTGGATAATAAAGCCCAAAATTGTCCAAAATAGTAGATAATATAGCATGGAGCAATCAAAAATTATAGATACGTTGGAGACGTAACAAGCATCCCCAAGTTTAATTCCTGCTCGTCCTCGAGTAGGTAAATGATAAAAACAGAATTTTTGATGCGGAGTGCTACTTGGCATAATTTCAATGTAATTATTCTTAATTGTGGTATGAATATTCAGATCCGAAAGATTCAAGACAAAAGTTCATATTGACATAAAAATAATAATACTTCAAGCATACTGACAAAGCAATTATGTCTTCTCAAAATAACATGGCTAAAGAAAGTTATCCCTACAAAATCTTATAGTCTGGCTATGCACTATCTTCACCACACAAAATATTTAAATCATGCACAACCCCGATGACAAGCCAAGCAATTGTTTCATACTTTTGACATTCTCAAAACTTTTTCAATCTTCACGCAATACATGAGCGTGAGCCATGGATATAGCACTATAGGTGGAATAGAGTGGTGGTTGTGGAGAAGACAAAAAGGGAGAAGATAGTCTCACATCAACTAGGCGTATTAACGGGCTATGGAGATGCCCATCAATAGATATGAATGTGACTGAGTAGGGATTGCCATGCAACGGATGCACTAGAGCTATAAGTATATGAAAGCTCAAAAAGAAACTAAGTGGGTGTGCATCCAACTTGCTTGCTCATGAAGACCTAGGGCATTTTGAGGAAGCCCATCATTGGAATATACAAGCCAGGTTCTATAATGAAAGATTCTCACTAGTATATGAAAGCGACAACATGAGAGACTCTCTACTATGAAGATCATGGTGCTACTTTGAAGCACAAGTGTGGTAAAAGGATAGTAACATTGTCCCTTCTCCTTTTTTCTCTCATTTTTTCTTTTTTTTCTTTTTCCTTTTTTTATTTGGGCCTTTTCTCCTTTTTTATGGCCTCTTTTCTTTTTCTTTTTTTTATTTTTCGTCCGGAGTCTCATCCCGACTTGTGGGGGAATCATAGTCTCCATCATCCTTCCCTCACTGGGACAATGCTCTAATAATGATGATCATCACACTTTTATTGTTCTTACAACTCAACAATTACAACTCGATACTTAGAATAAAATATGACTCTATATGAATGCCTCTGGCGGTGTACCGGGATATGCAATGATGCATGAGTGACATGTATCAAAGAATTATGAATGGTGGCTTTGCCACAAATACGATGTCGACTACATGATCATGCTAAGCAATATGACAATGATGGAGTGTGTCACAATAAACGGAATGGTGGAAAGTTGCATGGAAATATATCTCGGAATGGCTATGGAAATGCCATAATAGGTAGGTATGGTGGCTGTTTTGAGGAAGGTATATGGTGGGTGTATGATACCGGCGAAAGGTGCGCGGTATTAGAGAGGCTAGCAAAGATAGTGCGTATAATCCAATGACTCAACATTAGTCATAAAGAACTCATATACTTATTGCAAAAATCTACAAGTCATCAAAGCAAAGTATTACGTGCATGCTCCTTGGGGGATAGGTTGGTAGGAAAAGACCATCGCTCGTCCCCGACCGCCACTCATAAGGAAGACAATCAATAAATAAATCATGCTCCGACTTCATCACATAACGGTTCACCATACGTGCATGCTACGGGAATCACAAGCTTCAACACAAGTATTTCTCAAATTCACAACTATCAACTAGCATGACTTTAATATCACCATCTCCATATCTCAAAACAACTATCAAGTATCAAACTTATCATAGTATTTAACACACTCATAAGAGAATTTTTTTTATTCTTGAATACCTAGCATATTAGGATTTAAAGCAAATTACCATGCTATTTAAAACTCTCAAAATGATATAAGTGAAGCATGAGAGTTCATCTATTTCTATAATACCACCACCGTGCTCTAAAAAGATATAAGTGAAGCACTAGAGAAAACGACAAACTACTCCGAAAGATATAAGTGATGATCAATGAGTAGTCGAATAATTATGCAACTATGTGAAGGCTCTCTAACATTTAAGATTTTCAGATCTTGGTATTTTATTCAAATAGCAAGCAAAACATAATGAAATAAAATGACACTCCAAGAAAAACACATATCATGTGGCTAATAAAAATATAGCTCCAAGTAAAGTTACCGATGATTGAATACGAAAGAGGGGATGCCTTCCGGGGCATCCCCAAGCTTAGGGTTTTGGTTGTCCTTGAATATTACCTTGGGGTGCCTTGGGCATCCCCAAGCTTAGGATTTTGGTTGTCCTTGAATATTACCTTGGGGTGCCTTGGGAATCCCCAAGCTTAGGCTCTTTCCACTCCTTATTCCATAGTCCATCGAATCTTTACCCAAAACTTGAAAACTTCACAACACAAAACTTAACAGAAAACTCGTAAGCTTCGTTAGTATAAGAAAGTAAATCACCACTTCAAGGTACTGTAATGAACTTATTCTTTATTTATATTGGTTTTAAACCTACTGTATTCCAACTTCTCTATGGTTTATAAACTATTTTACTAGCCATAGATTCATCAAAATAAGTAAACAACACATGAAAAACAGAATCTGTCAAAAACAGAACAGTCTGTAGTAATCTGAATCAAACGTATACTTATGGAACTCATAAAATTGTCAAATAAATTGCTGGAACTGATGAATTTATCTATTAATCATCTGCAGAAATAATTAACTAAATATCACTCTCCAAATAAAAATGGCAGCAATTCTCGTGAGCGCTAAAGTTTCTGTTTTTTACAGCATGATCAACAAGACTTCCCCCAAGTCTTCCCAAAAGTTCTACTTGGCACAAACACTAATTAAAAGAATAAAACCACATATAAACAGAGGCTGGATGAATTATTTATTACTAAACAGTAACAAAATCAAGGAACAAGAATTAAATTGGGTTGCCTCCCAACAAGCACTATCGTTTAACGCCCCTAGCTAGGCATGATGATTTCAAAGATGCTCATATAAAGGATAAGAATTGAAACATAAAGAGAGCATCATGAAGAATATGACTAGCACATTTAAGTCTAACATACTTCCTATGCATAGGGATTTTGTGAGCAAACAACTTGTGGGAACAAGAATCAACTTGTGTAGGAAGGTAAAACAAGGATAACTTCAAAATTTTAAGCACATAGAGAGGAAACTTGATATTATTGCAATTCCTACAAGCATATGTTCCTCCCTCATAATAATTTTCAGTAGTATCATGAACGAATTCAACAATATAACCAGCACCTAAAGCATTCTTTTCATGATCTACAAGCATAGAAATTTTATTTCTCTCCACATAAGCAAAATTCTTCTCATTCGGGATAGTGGGAGTATCATAAGAGACTTGAATACTATAAATTGTTTCCACATTAAAAGAGTAATGTTCAGAAAAGGGGTAACCATAATCATGGCAAGTTTTATAAATATAATCACTACTTTTTATAGCATAAGTATCATCACAATAATAATCATAAGTAGGAGGCATGCTATCATCATTATAAATTTGCATATCAAAACTTGGGAGAAAAAAATATCATCTTCACTAAACGTAGCATCCCCAAGCTTGGGACAAACATTAATTTCAGCAAATATATTCTCAAATATGTCATCCTCATCAAACATAGCATCCCCAAGCTTGGGCCTTTTCGTATCATATGCATAATCACTTTCATCATCAATAGTATGGATAGCACCAATAGTATAGCAATTATCATATTCTTCCAAGCAAGTGCCAAAAAGATTTTCAAGATCATAAGAAGTATCATTATCTTCCACAATTATATTTTCATGAGGCACAATAGTAATAGGAGCAGCACTATTTGGGAGAGATATCTTTTTACCTCTCTTCCTTTTTATTTTCTTCTTCTTCACCACATCATGTGTGGGTTCAATCCTCTTTTTGGAGCTCCTTATTAATGAGATTCGTTGAATAGGAGGCTCCTCCTCGTTACCTGATTCATCATAAGAAATAATAGGAGGATATTGGGAAGTCTCTTCCCTTTCATCAGTATTCTCCTCATCTTCTATTTGCTTTCATTTCTTTATGTAATTGGCAATATAAGGATTTTCAATACAATTCCCGCACAATACATATAAATTTTCTCTAGATCAAAATCAAGAAATCTATCAAGATTAAACTTTGGAATACCCTCAGTTATACGTTTCATTTCCTCATACCCCAAAAGAAGACTAAGATCTTTATGATGCTCAAGGGTAATCAAATTATCACAATTTTTGTATACGATTCGGTCATGAAACAATTTGCATTGGAGATTTAAATGACCATGTGCATTGCAAAGTTCACAAGGGGTGCGAAAAATATTGAATTTTTCAGCACAATCATCAAGACTTTCTTGCAACAATTTAGTTTCTAAGTACTTATGCCTCTTGCAATATCTATCTTGCCTATTTGGTGTGTACTTACAAACCCAATGCACTCCACAAAAATTGACATGTTTATAGGAGACATCATAACTAGTGCAATCATCATTAGTATCATGGATATTCAAAGTATTTGTACTAACAACATTGCAATCATGCTCATCATTCAAAGATTTAGTGCCAAACATTTTATAGACTTCTTCCTCTAGCACTTGAGCACAATTTTCCTTTCCATCGTACTCATGAAAGATATTAAAAAGATGAAGCGTTTGAGACAAACTCAATTCCATATTTTTGTAGTTTTCTTTTATAAACTAAACTAGTGCTAAAACAAGAAACTAAAAGACTCGATTGCAAGATCTAAAGATATACCTTCAAGCACTCACCTCCCCGGTAACGGCGCCAGAAAAGAGCTTGATGTCTACTACACAACCTTCTTCTTGTAGACGTTGTTGGGCCTCCAAGTGCAGAGGTTTGTAGGACAGTAGCAAATTTCCCTCAAGTGGATGACCTAAGGTTTATCAATCCGTAGGAGGCGTAGGATGAAGATGGTCTCTCTCAAGCAACCCTCCAACCAAATAACAAAGAGTCTCTTGTGTCCCCAACACACCCAATACAATGGTAAATTGTATAGGTGCACTAGTTCGGCGAAGAGATGGTGATACAAGTGGTATATGGATGGTATATAAAAGTTTTTGTAATCTGAAAATATAAAAACAGCAAGGTGACTAATAATAAAAGTGAGCGTAAATGGTATTGCAATGCGTTGAAACAAGGCCTATGGTTCATACTTTCACTAGTGCAAGTCCTCTCAACAATAATAACATAATTGGATCACATAACTATCCCTCAACATGCAACAAAGAGTCACTCCAAAGTCACTAATAGTGGAGAACAAACGAAGAGATTATGGTACGGTACGAAACCACCTCAAAGTTATTCTTTCCAATCAATCCGTTGGGCTATTCCTATAAGTGTCACAAACAGCCCTAGAGTTCGTACTAGAATAACACCTTAAGACAAAAATCAACCAAAACCCTAATGTCACCTAGATACTCCAATGTCACCTCAAGTATCCATGGGTATGATTATACGATATGCATCACACAATCTCAGATTCATCTATTCAACAAACACAAAGGACCTCAAAGAGTGCCCCAAAGTTATACCGGAGAACCACGATGAAAACGTGTGCCAGCCCGTATGCATAGGTTCATGGGCGGAACCCGCAAGTTGATCACCAAAACATACATCAAGTGAATCACGTGGTATCCCATTGTCACCACAGATACGCACGGCAAGACATACATCAAGTGTTCTCAAATCTTTAAAGACTCAATCCGATAAGATTACTTCAAGGGGAAAACTCAATCCATTACAAGAGAGTAGAGGGGGAGAAACATCATAAGATCCAACTATAATAGCAAAGCTCGTGATACATCAAGATCGTATCACCTCAAGAACACGAGAGAGAGAGAGAGAGATCAAACACATAGCTACTGGTACATACCCTCAGCCTCGAGGGAGAACTACTCCCTCCTCGTCATGGAGAGCACCGGGATGATGAAGATGGCCACCGGAGAGGGATTTCCCCCTCTGGCAGGGTGCCGGAACGGGTCTAGATTGGCTTTTGGTGGCTACAGAGGCTTCTGGCGGCGGAACTCCCGATGTATTATGTTCCTTGATAGTTTTAGGGTACGTGGGTATATATGGGTGAACGAGATACGTCAGGGGAGCCACGAGGGGCCCACGAGGGTGGAGGGCGCGCCCCCCTGCCTCGTGGCTCCCTCGTTCCTTTCCTGTCGTGCACTCCAAGTTTTTCTGGTGGCTTTCCTTCCAAAAATAACTTCTCCAGTTGGTTTCATTCCGTTTCGACTCCGTTTGATATTCCTTTTCTTCGAAACACTAAAATAGGCAAAAAACAGCAATTCTGGGTTGGGCCTCTGGTTAATAGGTTAGTCCCAAAAATAATATAAAAGTGGATAATAAAGCCCAATGTTGTCCAAAATAGTAGATAATATAGCATGGAGCAAACAAAATTTATAGATACGTTGGAGACGTATCAGTACTCATCTAAAGTACTCGCAAGCAAGGATCTACACTACATATGCATTGGTATCAATGAAATGGGTAGTATCTATGGACTGAACTATAGAATGCCAGAATAAGAGGGGGATAGCTAGTCCTATCGAAGACTACGCTTCTGGCAGCCTCCATCTTGAAGCAGTAGATGAGAGTAGAGGTAAGTTAACCAAGTATCAGTGTATAGCATAAACCTACCCGGCGATCCTCTCCTCGTCGCCCCGTGAGCGGTCACCGGTTTGTATCTGGCACTTGAAAGGGTGTGTTTTATTAAGTATCTGGTTCTAGTTGTCATAAGGTCAAGGTACAACTCTGGGTCGTCCTTTTATCGAGGGACGTGGCTGTTCGAATAGATAAACTTCCCTGCAGGGGTGCACCACATTTACCAACATGCACGATCCCTCTAGCCGGACACACTTTCCTGGGTCATGCCTGATGACCCACAAGTATAGGGGACCTATCGTAGTCCTTTCAATAAGTAAGAGTGACGAATCCAACGAGGAGCAGAAGGAAATGATAAGCAGTTTTCAGTAAGGTATTCTCTGCAAGCACTGAAATTATCGGTAACAGATAGTTTTGTGGTAAGGTAATTTATAACGGGTAACAAGTAATAAAAGTAAATAAGGTGTAGCAAGATGGCCCAATCCTTTTTGTAGCAAAGGACAAGCCTGGACAAACTCTTATATAAAGGAAAGTGCTCCCGAGGACACATGGGAATTATCGTCAAGCTAGTTTTCATCACGTTCATATGATTCGCGTTCGGTACTTTGATAATTTGATATGTGGGTGGACCGGTGCTTGGGTACTGCCCTTCCTTGGACAAGCATCCCACTTATGATTAACCCCTCTTGCAAGCATCCGCAACTACAAAAGAAGTATGAAGGTAAACCTAACCATAGCATGAAACATATGGATCCAAATCAGCCCCTTACGAAGCAACTCATAAACTAGGGTTTAAGCTTCTGTCACTCTAGCAACCCATCATCTACTTATTACTTCCCAATGCCTTGCCCTAGGCCCAAACAATGGTGAAGTGTCATGTAGTCGATGTTTACATGACACCACCAGAGGAGAGACAACATACATCTCATCAAAATATCGAACGAATACCAAATTCACATGAGTACTTATAGCAAGACTTCTCCCATGTCCTCAGGAACAAACGTAACTACTCATAAATCATATTCATATTCATAATCATAGGAGTATTAATATGCATAAAGGATCTGAACATATGATCTTCCACCAAGTAAACCAACTAGCATCAACTACAAGGAGTAATCAACACTACTAGCAACCCACAGGTACCAATCTGAGGTTTTGGGACAAAGATTGGGTACAAGAGATGAACTAGGGTTTTAGATGAGATGGTGTTGGTGAAGATGTTGATGGAGATCGACCCCCTAACAATGAGAGGATCGATGGTGATGATTTCCCCCTCCCAGAGGGTTGTTTCCCCGGTAGAACAGCTCCGTCGAAGCCCTAGATTGGTTCCGCCAAGGTTCCACCTCGTGGCGGCGGATTTTCGTCCTGTGAGCTTGCTTATGATTTTTTCTCGGACGAAAGACTTCATATAGCAGAAGATGGGCACCGGAGGCCTACCAGGGGGCATGCCCAGGGGGTAGGGCGCGCCCCCCACCCTCGTGGCCAGGGTGTGTGCCCCCTCTGGTTAATTCTTTCGCCAGTATTTTATATATATATATATATATATTCCAAAACGTGCTCCCGTGAAGTTTCAGGACTTTTGGAGTTGTGCAGAATAGGTCCCTAATATTTGCTCCTTTTCCAGCCCAGAATTCCAGCTGCCGGCATTCTCCCTCTTCATGTAAACCTTGTAAAATGAGAGAGAATAGGCATAAGTATTTTGACATTATGTGTAATAACAGCCCATAATGTAATAAATATTGATATAAAAGCATGATGCAAAATGGACGTATCAACTCCCCCAAGCTTAGACCTCGCTTGTCCTCAAGCGGAAGCCGGTAACGGAAAATATGTCCACATGTTTAGAGATAGAGGTGTCGATAAAATAGAATACATACATGAGGGCATCACGATCATTCTTATAACAACAACATACATATATATTGTCATATGATTTCTTATGCTAAAGTAACAATTCATTCACAATTTCAAGTATGAATCAGAAACTTCATTGAAAATTAACAAACTATAATCTCAGTCATTGAAGCAATTGCAATTTATCATAACATCGGAAAGAGTCAATATAAGAGCTTTTCAGCAAGTCCACATACTCAACTATCATTTAGTCTTTCACAATTGCTAACACTCATGCTATACTTATGGGTATGAAGTTTCAATCGGACACAGAGAAAGATAGGGGCTTATAGTTTTGCCTCCCAACCTTTTACCTCAAGGGTAATGTCAACAATAATAGTTTATGAAAACCCACATCCAATTAGCTATATATATCAGGATCTTTCCAACACACAGTGCTTGCCAAAGGATAGAATGTAAAAAGGAAGGTTGTCATGTGCTTTTATGGTTGGATGCACGAAATCTTAATGCAAAAGAACGTCACTTTATATTGCCACCTGTGATATGGACCTTTATTTTGTAGTCCGTCGCTTTTATTTCTTCCACATCACAAGATCGTATAAAAGCTTATTTTCTCCACACTAATAAATCATACATATTTAGAGAGCAATTTTTATTGATTGCAACAATGACAACTTACTTGAAGGATCTTACTCAATCCATAGGTAGATATGGTGGACTCTCATGGCAAGACTGGGTTTAAGGATATTTGGAAGCACAAGTAGTATCTCTACTTGGTGCAAAGAATTTGTCTAGCATGAGAGGGAAAGGCAATCTCAACATGTTGGATCATCCATGACAATATAATTTATTTCGGATGTAAGAAAACATAACCCATTACGTTGTCTTCCTTGTCCAACATCAACCTTTTAGCATGTCATATTTTAATGAGTGCTCACAATCATAAAGGATGTCCAAGATAGTATATTTATATGTGAAAACCTCTCTTTCTTTATTACTTCCTATTAATTGCAACAATGACCAAAACTATGTTTGTCAACTCTCAACAACTTTTATACATCATACTCTTTATATGTGAAGTCATTACTCTCCATAAGATCCATATGATCTCTTTATTTCTTTTTATTCTTTCTCTTATTTTTATTTTTATTCCCTCCAGATCATGGCAAGATAATCAGGCCCTTGACTCATAACTAATCTTTATTATATATAGCTCACGGACTTGATTACATAGAAGGATCATAAAGCAAAACTCAAAACTAGATCATACTAAAACTTTATTCTAATAGATCAAGATATTACCAAAAGGATCGAACTAAGAAAAACGGTAAAGATAAAAGTGTGATGGTGATATGATACCCGGGCACTCCTCCAAGCTTGGCAGTTGCCAAAGGGAGTGCCCATACCCATGTGTTTATGTCTCTTTCTTCAGGGGTGGTGATGTGATATTCTTGGCGATGATGCCCCTCAGGATACGATTCTCTTCCTCGAGCTTATTGAATTGCTGCTTGAGGTCCATTATTTCCTTACGAAGCTTCCCGCCTGACGGCTAAATCTCCTTTCACCCAAGGATGTTGCATAGCTGCAGGAGAACAAGTAACACTCTTTTTCATATTTTCATAAGAAAGAAATCTAACATTGTGGAATAGCTGAGCTCTGTAGTTCCTCCATCGTGAATCCGGCTCGGAAACGCGAAGTAACTTCTTGATCCTCCTCCATGGCATCTATCCTTTTCAAGTCGTCCTCCATCTCTTCCTAAGTTGATGGCCCAAAGTGGTCAGCATCGCTGTTTGCTCTTGGCCCCGGTATCGGATGAGACACCTGACTCCCCCCGACTGACTCTTGAGAAGACATCTTGCTCTAGATCTGCTGCAGAAATAGCTCGAAACAAAAACAAAGGATATTTGTGTGGTACGGTGGTCAAAACCTTCGGGAGATTATATAATGAATTTTTACCGACCAAAAGAAGTATCGCACAAGAAAACGGAGTCTAGAGAGCACACGAGGTGCCCACGAGGCAGGGGGCGCGCCCAAGGGGGTAGGGTGCGCCCTCCACCCTCGTGGAAGCCTCGTGTCCTTCCCGGACTGCTTCATATTTTCCTATTTTCTTAAATATTCAAAACGGAGAAAAATTGCTATTAGAACTGTTTTGGAGTCGGTTTACTTACCGTACCACATACCTCTTCCTTTTCGGAGTCTAAAACATTCTGGAAAGTGTCCCTTGTATATTCCTCCGGGGTTACGGTTTCAATAACATTAGTTTCAACATTTATTGCATTACCTGAGATATAATGTTTGATTCTTTGACCGTTCACCACCTTCAGATTTGTGCCTTCGAAGTTGTTGATTTTTATGGCACCGGAATGATAGACCTCCTCGATGACATAAGGACCTTCCCATATAGAGAGTTTTCCTGCAAAAAACCTTAAACAAGAGTTGTATAGCAAAACATAATCACCTACATTAAACTCACGCTTTTGTATCCTTTTGTCATGCCATCTTTTAACCTTTTCTTTAAACAGTTTGGCATTCTCATAGGCATGGGTTCTCCATTCATCAAGTGAGCTAATGTCAAATAGCCTCTTCTCACCGGCAAGTTTGAATTCATAGTTGAGCTCTTTAATGGCCCAATATGCCTTATGTTCTAGTTCGAGAGGTAAGTGACAAGCTTTTCCATAAACCATTTTATATGGAGACATACCCATAGGATTTTTATATGCAGTTCTTGTTGGGGAACACAGTAATTTCAAAAAATTTCCTACGCACACGCAAGATCATGGTGATGCATAGCAACGAGAGGGGAGAGTGTCATCCACGTACCCTTGTAGACCGTAAGCGGAAGCCTTATGACAACGCGGTTGATGTAGTCATACGTCTTCACGATCGACTGATCCTAGTACCGAACATAGGGCACCTCCGCGATCTGCACACGTTCAGCTCGGTGACGTCCCACAAACTCACTATCTAGTAGAGCTTCAAGGGAGAGTTCCGTCAGCACGACGGCGTGATGACGGTGTTGATGAAGCTACCGACGCAGGGCTTCGCCTAAGCACCGCTACGATATGACCGAGGTGGATTATGGTGGAGGGGGGGCACCACATAGGGCTAAAAAATCAATGATCAATTTGTGTCTATGGGGTGCCCCCTCCCCCGTATATAAAGGAGTGGAGGAGGGGGAGAGGCCGGCCCTCCTAGGCGCGCCCCAAGGGAAGTCCGGTGGGAGTAGGACTCCAACCTTCCAAGAGTAGGAGTACGAGAGAGGGAAGGAGAAGAGAGGGGGAAGGAAAGGGGGGCGCTGCCCCCTCCTTGTCCAATTCGGACTAGAGGGGGAGGGGGCACGCGTCCTGCCCTGGCCGCCCCTCCTCTTCTCCACTAAGGCCCAATAGCCCCATTACACTCCCCGGGGGGTTCCGGTAACCCCCCGGTACTCCGGTATTTGTCCAAACTTTGCCCAGAACCTTTCCGAAGTTCACACATAGTCATCCAATATATCAATCTTTATGTCTCGACCATTTCGGGACTCCATGTCATGTTCGTGATCATATCCGGGACTCTGAACTACCTTCGGTACATCAAAACACATAAACTCATATTACCGATCATCACCGAACGTTAAGCGTGCGGACCCTACGGGTTCGAGAAGTATGTAGACATGACCGAGACTCGTCTCCGGTCAATAACCAATAGCGAAACCTGGATGCTCATATTGGCTCCTACATATTCTACAAAGATCTTTATCGGTCAAACCGCATAACGGTATGCGTTGTTCCCTTTGTCATCGGTATGTTACTTGCCCGAGATTCGATCGTCGGTATCTCAATACCTAGTTCAATCTCGTTACCGGCAAGTCTCTTTACTCGTTCTATAATACATCATCTCGCAACTAACTCATTAGTTACATTGCTTGCAAGACTTATTGTGATGTACATTACCGAGAGGGCCCGGAGATAGCTCTCGGACAATCGGAGTGACAAATCCTAATATTGATCCATGCCAACTCAACAAACACCATCGGAGACACCTGTAGAGCACCTTTATAATCACCCAGTTACGTTGTGATGTTTGGTAGCACACAAAGTGTTCCTCTGGTATTCGGGAGTTGCATGATCTCATAGTCATAGGAACATGTATAGTTATGGAGAAAGCAATAGAAACAAACTAAACGATCATCGTGCTAAGCTAACGGATGGGTCAAGTCAATCACATCATTCTCTAATGATGTGATCCCGTTAATCAAATGACAACTCATGTCTATGGTTAGGAAACATAACCATCATTTATTCAATGACCTAGTCAAGTAGAGGCAAACTAGTGACACTCTGTTTGTCTATGTATTCACACATGTACTAAGTTTCTGGTTAATACAATTCTAGCATGAATAATAAACATTTATCATGATATAAGGAAATATAAATAACAATTTTGTTATTGCCTCTAGGGCATATTTCCTTTAGTCTCCCACTTGCACTAGAGTCAATAATTTAGATTACATTGTAATGATTCTAACACCCATGGAGTCTTGGTGCTGATCATGGTTTTCTCGTGAGAGAGGCTTAGTCAACGGGTCTACAACATTCAGATCCATATGTATCTTGCAAATCTCTATGTCTCCCTCCTTGACTTGATCGCGGATGGTATGCTTGGTTCTTTTGTGAAATCTGGATTCCTTTGCCAAGGCAATTGCACCAGTATTGTCACAAAATATTTTCATTGGACCCAATGCACTAGGTATGACACCTAGATCGGAGATGAACTCCTTCATCCAGACTCCTTCATTTGCTGCTTCCGAAGCAGCTATGTACTCCGCTTCACACATAGATCCCGCCACGACACTTTGCTTAGAACTGCACCAACTGACAGCTCCACCGTTCAATAAAAACACGTATCTGGTTTGTGACTTAGAGTCATCCGGATCAGTGTCAAAGCTTGCATCAACGTAACCATTTACGACGAGCTCTTTGTCACCTCCATAAATGAGAAACATATCCTTAGTCCTTTTCAGGTATTTCAGGATGTTCTTGACTGATGTCCAGTGATCCACTCCTGGATTACTTTGGTACCTCCCTGCTAAACTAATAGCAAGGCACACATCAGGTCTGGTACACAGCATTGCATACATGATAGAGCCTATGGCTGAAGCATAGGGAACACCTTTCATTTTCTCTCTATCTTCTGCAGTGGTCAGGCATTGAGTCTGACTCAACTTCACACCTTGTAACACAGGCAAGAACCCCCATGCCTGGAATCTTCCTGGAAAACTCATGTGCCTGGAATCTGCTTGGATTTAGGTAAAACCACAAAACTCCGTCTGCGATGGAAATGCGAGCACAAATGAGTAGCAAGGATGAAGCGTTTGGGATATTCGAGATATCGGAAATGGTTATATAGGGACAACCGTATGCATCAAGGCTCCCTATCCCCGACGTTTTTTGGGTCATGTGGGAAGGACCCCTCCTATCACCGTCACTCACTAGGCAACGGTTCCAAATGCTGTCGCGGAAAGGGGTTAAAAACCATTTGTATATCACTGATGTGTACTAGTGTAAGTCTCTTTTATCATATCTTTTATTCTTAGGTTGTGGGTTATCAAGGTCAATAGCAGGTTCTATCACCACATCATTATCATTACTAGGTTGAGCATCAACATGAACATCATCATTATCATTCTTACTTGGTTCATGTTCATTACCTGATTGTGTTTCAGCATCAGAAATAGTAATATCATTTGGAATCTCGGGTGTGTATACAATAGGTTCACTAGAAGCATGAAAAGTCCTATCATCTTTCTTTTCTTTTTAGACGAACTAGGTGTATCAATATTAATTCTTTGAGAGTATTGTTTAATTCTGTTAGGATGGCCTTCAGGATACAAATGTTCCTAACTAATCTTACCACCTCTAGTCATAACTCTAACAGCATGATCATTTGTCTTATTGTTCATCTCATTAAGCAAATCATTTTGTGCTTTCAGAACTTGTTCTACTTCAGTTTTTATCATAGAAGCATGTTTACTAACACTTTTGAGATCATTAATAGTTCTAAACATATAATCACTCAAGTGTTCAATCATATAAGCATTTTGTTTCAATTTTCTACTAACATATTGTTGGTGCAACAATAGGCCCCTTATGTTTTGGAGTTTGTTAACATAAATAGTATGGGACTTATGTGTTTGCTAGTGCACACAGAGTAACAGGTCCTTGAGATCATGAGGAGTTTTGTGCAAACGACGAAGATAATCTCCATGCACTGTAGTGAAGCTTATCACCGAAGATTGTGATAACAAGAATGACCCCTCAAAAAATGTTGAAGTGAAGCAATTGGTTCAGTGTCTGGCCGAGGAAAATGACCATGTCCAAGGAGATTGAAGACGAAGTGAAGACGTGGCATTTATTTCATTGTTCTTCTTCTCTTTATTGAGTCATAGGACCACTGTACTATTAAGAGGGGTGTAGCGTTTGAAACTTTGATTCTCTGATGCTAAACCCAAATCCTATGTAAGTTGCGAGAGAAATCTCTTTGTGTTCCGAGCAAATACTTGCCAGCAAGAGACTATGATCTTATTCATTGTGAGACTTGTCTCGGACCGAGGAGATAGCATTACTTGTTCCTCAAGTAATTTTACCGTTGCTCCAAAATCCGACCGTTGTGAACGTGTCGGTTGGCCATTGGCTGGACCGCATGTCCAAAATGGTCATTTGCCATCAGAGAAGGATGCAGCTATAAATAGCCACCCGCATCGGCTTTGTCCAGTGGCTGCTCCATTTGATTTTGAGAAGATTGTTGAGAAACCCCCTCTTTGAGCGATTTGAGTTTAAAATCCACTGAGAGAATAACCCCTAGAGCTGAAGAATTAGATAGTGGTTCAGCATCACTCGAATCTAAGTCTAGTACGCTCCGCCTATTACTCTTGAGAGCTGCAAACTCTCTAGACGGTTAGGTGTCAATTTCTTCTGATACCAAGAGTGATTATGGTTCTCGAAGAAGAAGTCTATAAAGGTTCAGAGATCGCCTCAAGTATCTATCACGCGTGATCAACATCGGTTGACGAACTGACTGTCGAGGAGAATAGGGTGAAGAGAGTTTATCTTCCATGTTAAGTCGCAGCCCCTCCAACCAGACGTAGTCCTTGTGCAGAAAGACGAACTGGTCGAACAAATACCCTGTCGCCATCGAGCACCACTGATTATCTCTAATATGTGAGTCATGTTGATGAGTAATTATACTTTAGTAAGAATATTGATGTTAAGGTTTGTGATTAGCTATGCAAGCATGAAAGTCAATAGTTATGCAATGAAATTACATCCTACTTGTGGTGCATTATTCGATGTTAGTTGTGCTTAATGCTCGCTTATGAGATTTTTCATTTCTTGGTTGGATGCTTCTCAATCTTTTGGTAGCCTTCACTTGTACTAAGTGGGATTACTACTTGTGCATCAAAAATCCTTAAACCTAGTTTTTGAAGGAAATATGCCCTAGAGGCAATAATAATGTTGTTATTTTATATTTCCTTATATCATGTTAAATGTTTATTACTCATGCTAGAATTGTATTAACTGGAAACTTGATACATGTGTGGATACATAGACAAAACACCATGTCCCTAGTAAGCCTCTACTAGACTAGCTCGTTAATCAAAGATGGTTAAGTTTCCTAACCATAGACATGTGTTGTCATTTGATGAACGAGATCACATCATTAGGAGAATGATGTGATGGACAGGACCCATCTGTTAGCTTAGCATGTTGATCGTTTAGTTTTATTGCTATTGCTTTCTTCATGTCAAATACATATTCCTTCGACTATGAGATTATGCAATTCCCGAATACCAGAGGAATACTTTGTGTGCTATCAAACGTCACAACGTAACTGGGTGATTATAAAGATGCTCTACATGTATCTCCGAAGGTGTTTGTTGGGTTGGCATAGATCAAGATTAGGATTTGACACTCTGAGTGTCGGAGAGGTATCTCTGGGCCCTCTTGGTAATGCACATCATAATAAGCCTTGCAAGCAATGTGACTAATGAGTTAGTTACGGGATGATGTATTACGGAATGAGTAAAGAGACTTTCCAATAACGAGATTGAACTAGGTATGAAGATACCGACGATCGAATCTCGAGCAAGTAACATACAGATGACAAAGGGAATAACGTATGTTGTCATTACAGTGCGACCGATAAAGATCTTCGTAGAATATGTGGGAACCAATATGAGAATCCAGGTTCCGCTGTTGGTTTTTGACCGGAGAGGTGTCTCGGTCATGTCTACATAGTTCTCGAACCCGTAGGGTCCGCACGCTTAACGTTCAATGACGATTTTGTATTATATGAGTTATGTGATTTGGTGACCGAATGTTGTTCGGAGTCCCAGATGAGATCACGGACATGACGAGGAGTCTTGAAATGGTTGAGAGGTAAAGATTCATATATGGGACGATGATATTCGGACACTAGAAGTGTTCTGGGGTTACCGGGTACATATCGGGTCACTGGAAGGGGTTCCGGGCACCCCTCGGGCAACTATATGGGCCTAATGGGCCAAGAGGTGGACAGACCAGCCCCTGAGGGCCTGGTGCGCCCCCATATAGGCCGAACCTGGAGGGGAAGGAAAGAGGGGAAGAGAGAAGGAAGGGGAGGGATTCGGCCTCCCCCTTCCTTCCCTCCTCCCTCCTCCTTCCTTCCCCCTCGGGAAGTTATGGTAAGGGGGGGTGAATTGCACTAGGGCCCCAAGTAGGATTCCTCCTACTTGGGCGCCCACTTGGCCGCTCCCTCTACCTCCCACCTATATATAAGAGGGAGGAGGCGCCTAGAATACACAATAGCATCTGTTAGCCGTGTGTGGCGCCTCCCTCCACAGTTTACGCCTCTGGTCATATTCACGTAGTGCTTAGGCAAAGCCCTGCGCGGATCACTTCACCATCACCGTCACCATGCCATCGTGCTAACGGAACTCTCCCTCAACACTTTGCTAGATCAATAGTTCGAGGGACGTCATCGAGTTGAACGTGTGCAGAACTTGGAGGTGTCGTACGTTCGGTGCTTGATCGGTTAGCACGAGAAGAAGTTCGACTACATCAATCGCGTTGTCAAACGCTTCTGCTTTCGGTCTATGAGGGTACGTGGACACACTGTCCCCCTCTCATTTCTATGCATCTCCTAGATAGATCTTGCATGAGCGTAGGAATTTTTTTGAAATTGCATGCCACGTTCCCCAACAGTTTTTCCATATGAGTCCACTATACCTACCTATATGCGGTATTCCCGTGCCGTTCTAATAAAATTTGTATATGCCATCTCTAATCTTCAATATAAATTTCCTTTTTCTGTGCTCGTACCGCTCATGAAACGGTAGGGATGGCTAATACTTTTCCATGCTAGATGTGTTATTCTCAAGATGGGTGTTTATTCACTTGTAATTGCACGAGAGTACGACAAAGGTATTAGGGATGCCCATTCCTGAAATGAAAAATGAATTTACTTTATGTTTTCAAATAATAAATTCCTTGGGAAGTGTTGGTATGGACGGTACCCGTGGATTCAGTTAGCCGTGGAATGTGAAAGTATGGTGGAAAAGGAATAAACTTTATTTTTTTGTTTGGGAACCCCTATGATATATCTAGCATGGAAAGTATTGGGAACTACTCGATCGTTCTCGTTGACAGGAAAGGCATCCACCCAAAATGTTTTAACTCTATCTTTTTTTTGCTTTGAGCTCTGGCACCTCTACAAATGCCTACTTCCCTCTGCGAAGGGCCTTTCTATTTACTTTATGCAATTTTTATTTTTATTTGAGTCTCCATCTTCTCTTATAAAGCACCAACTAAGGGGCACTATGATCGTACTTGAGCATTGGGTCTAGCTAATATGCGAGTGTGTTTCATGAATGGATCAATGATCGAGCATAATGGGCTAGGGATAACTTGCTTTAGTGTTGATATTTTGAAAGACATGGTTGCTTGTTGATATGCTTGAGCATTGAAATCTTCATATCAAAACTAGACTATTGATTTGGATCATATAAAAGTCCAAATGTCCATGATACAAAAGAAAAGAATATGTTATGACCATGTTAGGCGGCATTCCACATCAAAAAATTTGTTTTTATCATTTACCTACTCGAGGACGAGCAGGAATTAAGCTTAGGGATGCTGATACGTCTCCAACGTATCTATAATTTTTTATTGTTCCATGTGTTATATTATCATTATTGGATGTTTTACAATCATTTTATAGCAACTTTATATCATTTTTTGGGACTAGCCTATTGACATAGTGCCTAGTGCCAGTTGCTGTTTTTGCTTGTTTTTTACTTTGAAGAAAATCAATATCGAACGGAGACCAAACGCAGCGAAACTTTTTGAAGAATGTTTTTGGACCAAAAGAAACACGATGGGCCAAGGAAGTACCAGAGGGGGGCTCTGAGGGGAGCTCAACGCACCTGGGGGCCCAGGCGCGCCCTGGTGGGTTGTGCCCACCTCGTCCGCCTCCTGCATCGCCTCTTTGCTCTACAAATACCCCGAAATCCAAAAACCCTAGGGGAGTCGACGAAACACAATTCCAGCCACCGCAAGTTCCAGAAACCACAGATCCAATCTAGACACCATCACGGAGGGGTTCATCATCATCATTGGTGCCTCTCCGATGATGCATGAGTAGTTCACTGTAGACCTACGGGTCTGTAGGCAGTATCTAGATGGCTTCCTCTCTCTCTCTCTCTTTTGGTTCTCAATACAATGGTCTCTTGGAGATCTATTTGATGTAACTCTTTTTGTGGTGTGTTCATTGGAATCTGATGAACTTTTAGTTTATGATCAGATCTATTTTATCCATGAAAGTTATTTGAGTCTTCTTTTGATCTCTTATACGCATGATTGCTTATAGCCTCATATTTCTTCTTCAAATCTTTGGTTTAGTTAGGCCGACTAGATCGATTTTTCTTGCCATGTGAAGAGGTGCTTTGTGATGGGTTCGATCTTAAGGTGCTCAATCCTAGTGACAGAAGGGGACATGACATGTATGTATCATTGCTATTAAGGATAACAAGATGGGGTATATTCCTACATGAATAGATCTTGTCTACACCATATCATCGTTCTTATTGCATTACTCCGTTTCTCCATGAACTTAATACACTAGATGCATGCTGGATAGCGGTTGATGTGTGGAGTAATAGTAGTAGATGCAGGCAGGAGTCGGTCTACTAATCTTGGATGTGATGCCTATATAATGATCATTTTCTAGATATCGCCATAATTATTTGAAGTTCTATCAATTGCCCAACAGTAATTTGTTTACCCGCTGCATGCTAACTTTCTTGAGAGAAGCCAGTAGTGAAATCTACGACCCCCGGGTCTCTCCTTTATCATATTTGCCTTCGAGATCTATTTTTATTTGCTTTTATTTTCAGATCTATTAATCCAAAAACCAAAAAATACTGTGCTGCAATTTTTTTATTTCGCGTTTCCGCGAGATCTATTTATCCACTCTACTACAAATTTATCTATCTTTTTACCCGGGAGGGATTGACAACCCCTCTTTACACATTGGGTTGCAAGTATTTGTTCTTTGTGTGCAGTTACCGTTTACATAGTGTTGTGTGGTTCTCCTACTGGTTCGATAACCTTGGTCTCATCACTGAGGGAAATACCTACCATAGTTGTGCTACATCATCCCTTCCTCTTTGGGGAAATACCTACGTAGTTCAAGCCGCATCAACTGACAGGAAATCTACTTCGGGGACATGCCATTTCCTCCGTAGATCATTGGTATGTTGGTCATCAAGGAAGCAGAATTATGTATCACTTTCTACGGCCGAGGCCGAATATATTGCTGCTGGCGCTTGTTGCACTCAGTTATTGTGGATGAAGCAGACTCTGAATGATTATGGCATCAAGTTCAAGAAGATTCCTTTATATTGTGACAATGAGAGTGCCATCAAAATTACACATAATCCAGTCCAGCATTCTTGCACGAAGCATATTGCCATCGGACACCATTTCATTCACGATCATGTTGCTCGAGAGGATATTGTCATCAATCACGTCAAGAGCGAAGACAATCTCGCTGATATTTTCACCAAGCCTCTCGATGAGAAATGATTCTGTGTGTTACGGTGTGAGCTAAACATCCTGGACTTCGCAAATGTGTAGTAAGCTGGACTCAGCACCCGTGCTAACACTTCCATGTCATAGAAGGAATGGGTGCATAACACTCGAAGAGTTTGAAAATTTTGACAACGTGAAATTTTCTTCCTGAGAGCGAATACATTAACGAAACTAGATTAACCGGGTGCCACGATAATTGTGCGACGCTCGGGGTCATGCGGTTCTTATACAGTGAGTCATGCCACCACAATTTTCTCTCATTGAGTTTCTTTTCGATCGAAAGATTTTGTGTTTGTCTGAATGCATTTCTCTCATAGCTATTCGCTCGAGCGTTTGTGTTTTGTTGTCTGAGTGAAATACCTATGACCCTGTTTTCCCTCTGTTCTATCTCGTCCAATCTATGTTGTTCCGTTACAAATGCTCAATTTCACCTGGAACGAAACTTTATCTGGTGTCCTTGACCACGATTAAGATTCAGTCCAAACTTTAATCTATTTTGGTGAAAACTGTCCAAAATTTGGGGTTTCCTGCCCAAGTCAAGACCCCTCTTTACACATTGGGTTGGCACGTGCAATCCATCAACTGCCAACCCATCTTGTCCGTTGAATCTCAATGGTCTCCAGATTGTGGCAGTTCGATCGGATTCACCGCGTGCGGTTATTTTCATTCGCATATAAAAACCGCACCGCCCCCTCTTCCTCGTTCACTTCTCTTCCTCCTCCGAAACCTTCGCCACAACGCTCCACCTTGAGCTCGACGCTGATGACCCCTTCGCCACTTCACCGCCGGAAAGCGGTCACCGGAGTCCTTCCTTGCCGCCCCAGGACATCTTCTTCCCCGCGCCATCGTAGCTGCTGCACATCACCAAGCTAGGGTATGTGGGGCGTTAACTCGTTCTTCCATTCATCTCGTTCGAGTTCACCCGCAGTTATTATCTTCCGATTTTACCGTATATCTTAGATCTTTACTGCTTAGGTAACTTGTGCGGATGCGGTTTGTAGTTGTTCCTCCATCCAAAAAAAATCAGATCTAGGGTTTGTGTTATGTATTGCATGAATGGAATGCTTTTTAGCACGCTGACTAGTATATTCTTCGGACCTACTAGCTCGTCCTATACATTTCTTTCATTTGAAACATTCCTCAAAGTCTGCATCTTATTCTTCTTCAAAATGTTTTCTTTTGGAAAAATATTCACTATGAGCATTTGTAACCCTGTCCCCATTTTCCCTCGTATCTATTCTCATTCAGAGGTGTATGCAATCAGTTGAGGATTCTGCTCGACCTATGAGCATGGCTGATGAAGAATAAGTAATCATGGGTACGACAGATGAGTCCAAAGCTCCAAACACAAAGGGCCCAACGGTAGGCCAATCAACCAGCGAAAGAAAGAGATCCGAGCATAATGCAGATGAGCAAGAAGAAGATGCTCCGAAGAAAAAGAAAGGTGGTAGGCAACCATTCACAAATTTTGCACAGTATATCTCTCATGATAACTACAACACTGTTCTGGGAGAATCAACACAAGACAAGAGAAGGCATCTGCAAAGGATTCGACGTCACTGGGTACGCAAGTAGTTCAACTATGAAATGGTTCATCCTCGGTTCAGGAAAAACTTTTCTTTTCATCCTCCATGGGGCGACTGCCGTGAAATTGGCCTCATTTGAGCAAGTGATCCCCAAGAGAGACCACCGCCTCCACCAACTGCTGATGAGTCAGCTCTTAAGATGCTAGACTCCTATATATCCTGATGAAAAGGCTGAAAAGAATGCTGAAAAGAGAGCTAAGAAGGCTGATAAGGAAAGAGCTCGTGAAGAAGAAAATCGTCGCCTACTCAAAGATGAAGTTGGGAAGAAAAAGGCCAAAGGAAAATCAGTAGGACGTTCTAAGCGAAACATGATCCCAGCTCTGCTGTATTTAAGAAAAAGAGCGCACCGAAGAAGAAGCCGGTTGAACCAATGAATAGAAATGATGAAAGCAATTCCTTTGATCAAGATGATCCTCCACTCACAAGGGAAGAAGTTCAAGCTTCTCTCTCTGAGCAAGTGAACATCACAACTTCTATGACACTGCCTCATCTTCGAGCTCATGCCATCGCAATAGCAGCTCCGAAGAAGATCGTTATGAAGAGAAAAACTCCACCTACCACTGTCACTATGGTAGATCACGTGGATATGACCCCTCATCCTGAGGCAATCAACATGAAGGATTTGGTAATTGATGCTCATGTTAGCACAACTAAGCCAGGCGAACAAATTCCAAAGCCAAAGGTGAAGCAAATCAAAATTCCTTCTGCCGAGCCAAGTGCTCCTCAAACTGATGTTCTGAAAGAAAAGGTTGCTAAATTTGGTCCCACTTTGACACAACCATTGGCTTCTATGCCTTCAACTGAGCAAGATCTCGTGCAAACTGTTCTTGTTGCACAAACCGTCCCATTCTGATGCTCCACACTATTTCCAATCATGTTTTCATCATGGAGCAGCTTGACAAGTTTGTGGAAAACCCATTCGATGGTGAAGTGGCATCTTTGCCAATCCCTCCTGAAGTTATGTCACGGGCTTCTGATGTTGTTCCAGATATGAAAGAAGATTCTATTGAAATAAACAACCTCACTGCCAAACTAAATGATCTTGACAGTCGAATGAAAGCTACATCTTCCAAGTTTGTCATCAAGCAACTTGAAGAATCATACATGGATGTCAATCGGGCTTTGACTATCCTTTGCAACAAAAGACTGGGTTTTCACTCAGATTTGGATAATACTGTTCGAAAGATCTTCCTTGATCATCAAGCACAAGCCACTGGCTATAATGATATTGTCAAGGGACATATTGATCAAGTTGCTCAGCAGACACAGAAGAAGCGAAAGAAAACCACGAAGAGAAATGCTCCTCCTCCTTCGTCTGAAAGTCTCCTGAAGATTTTGAAGCTTAACCTGTGAAAGAGAACTACCATGAACCGGCAATTCCTTTGCAACCCATGGTTCAAGTGACAAATGCTCCTCATTCACCAAGGCCAACTAAACTAGTGCCTGTGGCCTCCCCCGTTCATGCTGATATTCCTTCTCAGACACATGTCTCAGAAGAAGGTGAAATCCCTTAGTCCGAGCCTCAAGCTTCTCTGGCTCGTGATGAACCGTATGTGTCAGTGCCTCCCTCTGCACAACAATAGATTCCCAAAGGACAATTCCAACAGTCTCTAGTGCCTGATTCAACCCCAGTGCCGCCTCTCAAAGAATCTGCTCCCTCTCAACTGCGTATTTCCATCAACACAGCGACAAGAATATCAGATGATGGACCGTCCGGTCACAAATCAGTTTTTGCTCGTCATACCGACTCCATGATATATGGAGATGAAGTGATTTCAGTCGAGGCTGAACTCAAATATCCATTCCCTCGTGAAGAACTGCATATGTTTTCGGCAGGTACTGGTGCCAAAGGGTCGCTATTCAATCGGAACACACATCCAAAATTCTTTCAAGAAAGTCCTTACAATGGGCCACACACATCTGAATCACCTCGTTTTTGGACTCAGGAACAAGCCATCTTTTATTTTCAGATTCTCTATGATAGCAAGAAAAATTTTCCTCATGAATTTCCAGACATCTCAGCTATGAAGAGTATTGGTTGTTTTGATCAGTTGCTGCAAAATGTGGAAGATTTTTGCCTCACCAATGTGTTTACATTCGAACATCCTTGGAACCGAAAGATTACTCTGCAATTCTATGCAACCTTATACATCACTGGTGATGAATCTGTAGTTCCAAATGGATCATGGAATGGATGACAGAAGGCCAACGCATCAAGCATGTACCTCTAGGGATTTTGTCTCGCACTTTCATTTCCCTCATTTTGAGCATGGCAAAACTGAAATCCGAGTGCACAACATCGACACCGTTTCATATGATATGTTTCGGTGCACCATGGATAAAGAAAAGATTCATGAACATAATGGTCCTCCCAAGCCAGAACACTTAACCTTCGAGAATCAAACTCTCTATCATATGCTCACTTATACTATCTAGCCTGTGGCTGGGATGAATACTGATGGTACAATTTCTGATGTTCTTCAGAATACAATCTATGCCATCTCTGAGGGATATATCTTTGATGTTGAAGATATGTTTCTACGCATCTCGAAAGATTCTACTGAGTATCCAAAAACCCTCAAGGTATATGCACCATGGATTAAAAAGGTGGTTGTTTATTCGATGAAAACCAAATATTTGGCAAAGGTGAGCCATAGAAGTTTTATTCCTCCATTCAGGACACCCTGCAAGTCATGCAAGATATTTCTTCGAGTAAAGCACTTGAGTCAATCCCGCAAGATTATCATAAAGGATTCGATGGGCCATGTTTGCCTAAGAGCGGCCGAATGATTACTCATCAACCTCCATCTCAACTTGAAGTTAGCTTGCGCACGCAAGAATTGTTGCTCAAGCATATTGCTGAAGACTGACAAGAGAAAGAGCACCTTGCTGCTAAGCTAAATGCCATCAACAACTGAACAAGAATCACACATCTAATTGCTGATGAGAATAAGAAAAGGATCTGGAAATTACTTTGGAAGTTCTTTTCCAAGAAACAACTCCTAGATGTTGATCTCAAAGAGCTCTGTGACTACATTGACAAAGGCTTCTCAGTTGAAGATTATCAAACTCGCATTACTCCTCCACTACCTGCTCGAGAGCCAACTACTAATCTGCTAAATATTAACCTTCACAAGCTACTTGAAGAATTTGAAGCTACCTCACCGACAAAGAAAACCAGCCGAAGGAAATGTGCTCTCACGTGTGACTCCAGTGGCCGATCCCAATGTGTCTTCATCATCTCAGCCTCAAGCTGTCATTCCTGAAGGAACATCTACTACTGCTGACGATGAAGATCTTCCAGTTACTTCCGAATCAGAAACCTCTTCGGACAGTTCTTCTGGTGATGCCACTGAGTGAATCAAGTTCACCGCTTCTGTACTCATGTTATTCATCACCTTTTTGACACTAGTTGACAAAAGGGGGGAGAATTACATCGAGTTTTGATAGTTTTTCTTTTGCATTCCATTTGGTTTGGTTTCGTGTGAGATTTGAAACTTATGCTCCAAAGACTATCTGTGCTATAATGTAAAACTTTTGTGTTGTAATGTTAATAACCCCACCTGCCGCACTATTTCTCTCGAAGATTTTTTTTGCAGGTGGAACTATTATCTGAAGTTATGAATGATTGCACTACAATCTCGATGGATTATATATCATCGGTATGAATCATCATATCGATTGATTGAAATCTCCTGTTTATACACTACTGCAGGATGCTACTAACGCGACACTACAATCACAGACCCTTCGAGAAACTGTGTGCGATGCAATGATCGCAAATGGTGGTGTAGGAAAACCGTCAGAAATGTATAAAACATTTGTGATGATGGATGCATCAAACACGGTTCAGGTTTTAGTTGCGTGTGCGATGAAGGGCATATGGTTCAGTTCAATTAACTGTTTGCGATGAGGAGGAACAAAAGAAACGGGCAGCCAGATGAACATGTGTGTGATGTACAGCATACGGTTCACTCGGATGAACTGTTTGTGATTAGGCAACACAAAATAAACGGACAGCCCGATCAAGGTGTGTGCGATGTACAACATACAGTTCACTCGGATGAACTATTTGTGATGAGGCAAGAGAACAGAAACAGTTCAATATAACAAGATGTGTGTGATACGCGGCAAACATGTCTGTAATCAGAAATGTGTGCGAAGACCGATAATAACGCAGACAATTGCTTCTGATAAGACGTATGTGATATGCTCTGTCTACACAACATCTATTATCCATTGTGGGATGGGCGGTCATCTGGATACGCCATAAGGATGCGAAGAGGCATTCCTATCAGCAAGGACTAGCTGTTCCACCAGTAGCCCATGTAAGAAAACTATCAAGTTAAGTGTGCTCAGGCTGGACAAGCCATCGGATGGGTGACTGGATGGGAAGTTGTGTCAATGTTAAAATCCCTCAGCTAATTTAACCTCGAGGTCCTTGTTTTTTATTTTTTATTTTTTAACACATGTTAAAGAAGGTCTACCACATTACTTTTTGACAATGTGTGATACGTGGCATACAGTTGATCCATCCGACCTATTTGTGATGGAATAGGTCGTGTGTGTTGTGGGAAAATGCTTGCTAGTATTCAACTGTTTGGGATTGATGAATTCATCACCAACGGGATCCCTAGTGTGGTCCGTGTTCATCTGATCATCATCTACTTCTTGTGCTGGCTCGATGCTAAGTTTCCATTAATTGATGGCGTTTTATGAACACGCCACCGTTTCCCGCCATTTCCTCACCTGTTTCCCGCCACCCTGCTATATTGTGCATAGGGGGCGCGCGATGCACGAAAGCGACAAGCGCATCCTGTAGCACATCCACCTTTTCCAAGCATGCCAACCCACCAAAGCGTCGCCTCTGCCATCAACCTCGTCAACGAGGAAAACGAGCAAGCGCCACTGTCGGCGTTCTAGGAACGGGGGTCCCCAGACTTGCCTGCCTACGGCCTGCGGTGTGGCTCGAGTGGGGGCCCAGTGCGGCCCAGCTTCATCAGCTCAAGCTCAAGACCCTCGCAAGGGGCCAAGCCTTGCGGGGCGGACGACAAGAGGCTTCCTCAGGAGCAGCCACATCAGGCAGGCTCACAAGGAGGCGGAGAGATCAAGGCAGGGGTGCCTCGCGAGGAGCCCGTGACGCAAGTCATGACGATCGAGATTAGGCGGGCGCCAGCCTGCGCAGTGTCCTTGTTTCCCCTTCGGTGCAAAGGGAGCAAGCACAGGCCAAGGCATCGGGTAAAGGTTACCATTCCGGTGCAACGAGACCAAGACCAGCAGAGCGGCAGGACGGAGGTCACCGCGGAGCCCAAGACAGCGTCATCACCAGTGCTTTTGGCAGCCGAAGACCACCTTTGGTCAGGATAACTTGTACTAGATGTTCCCCTTCAAAATGGCCAATTGTTGGCGCCCTTCCTGCTCACATTTTGGGAAGAGGATCAGGGCCTCTATAAGTAGGACTAGCCACCATAAAAGGGAGGGAGAATTCAGACCGGGTAGAACACACCGCACCAGCTCAAGAACACCTCTCGCGAGGCCGTTCTTCCCCCTGTATTGTTCATCATCAGCCCCTGAGGCAATCCACCACACCACACGCTGGACTAGGGTATTACACCACACCGGTGGCCCGAACCAATATAAACCTCGTGTCCTTTGTGTGTTCTTCTTTCCAGCCTAGATTTCTTGCGAGCATAGAAGCGCGAGTCGGTAGGGGAAAGATCTCCGTGCGCACCCCAGAGTTCGAACCTTAAGGGTCTGCCGGAACCCGAAATCTGACATTTGACGCGCCAGGTAGGGGTGCGCCGGAATCCTTCTTCCTCCGCGTCGCGTTCCGTCGCCTCGCCGTTCAGATGTCGAGTGACCCGGCTGCCAACGCCGACCACTGGGCGGCGTGGCCCGCCCACACCGTGTCGCCGGCTCAGGGCGACCTCAACCTTGCACCTCAGGCAGCCCGCGCTCCGCAAGGCGCTGCGGGGCGCGGGCGACGCGGCCAGACGCTGCCTGCCCTCACACCACGGCAGGTGCGGGCTGCAACAAGGGCCTCAAACCACGCCGCGGCCACAGCGCCGCACACCCGACGGGAACAGTCGAACTCCAGGGCCACGCTCACGGTGGCCCGAGAGCTGCTACGGTGCCGGCTGCTGGAGGGCGGCCGCGACGTGTTGTTGGAGTGAGTAGCCGAGCTCCTGGACGCTGCCGCCTCAGGAGCACCTCCTTTCTGCGTCCAGTTGCCGCCCCAGATCCAGGGCGGGCCGTATGGCGACATTATACGTGCTCACGCGACTTCAAGCGGACTCCAGGGCCCGTTCAGTGCCAACGCCTCCGTCGGCACCGGGCGGCAAGTCACGCCGGCCCCATCTCCGGCCAGCGAAGGGGTGCACGCCGCGGCCTTCGGCTTCAGCGGACCGCTGCGCCATCACCCCCAAGACGATGCTCCAAGCCGGACTATGTGGCATGCGGGGCGCTACGGTGAGGCCCACGAGGCGGTGGCCCCAGAAGCTTATGTGCCCCGCATGGTGAATCAGGGGTGCGCACTTGAAGAAGATCATGGCTCATTCCTCGGGCCAGGCTGGGGCGAGGAGGCGCCAGAAGCTGAGCTCTTTCAGGAACCCCAAGAGAGCCTCGACAACCGCACCGGCGGCAGCACCTATCAGGTACCACTCATTCCTCAGGAGCAAGCCTATGCTAACCATGGGTCGCAGGAGATACAGGTCGCCGCAGCAGATGGCTGCCCCAATGCTGCATCCTCCTATCCCTCAGGAGGAGGGTGCAGGGGGCTGCAGGAGAGGGGCCAAGATCCGGGTTTGCCCCCGCGGCGGTCGGAGCAAGGCGCTCTCAGGAGGTAGGCCATCTGCCGGGGGGGTGCCCCAGGGCCTGCCCCCGACAGAGGACCCGTGGTCGTCGGGGGAACCGCTGGCGACCGCTCTACCCCATTGGCCTCGTCCTTGGTCTCCAGCCGCCGTCAGTGGCGGTAGAGTGAGTCGCAAGGCGGGGCCCTCGTCAGGCGATATGAAGCAAGGCTGGTACCTGTGAAGAAGGCCTAGTGCCTGTGAAGCTCGCCGCCCGTGACACGCTCACATAATAATGAGTGGGGCTATACACGCCCCGGAGTCTCCGGAGAGCCGCCCTCGGGCCTCGGGGGCTCCCGCCCACGCCCAGTGGTAGCACTTAGCTCCACGCTGGTGAGAAGACGTCGAAGATTACACTAGGTGCCAGACGCGGCCTTTTGCTTTTCGCTTCTTCCTTTTTGGCAAGTTTCTTCGGTTTGGATTTAAGTTGGATTTGAGCTTGAGACTTGCGTGTGTTTGGGGAAGGGGTGTTTAGTCTCGTTCGAGAAATCTCTCGTGTTCTGATTTCGGCTTTGCGTCCAAAGTTAGCGTCGGCTGCCCCCCCTCACGAGCCCCTTGCGAGCCGGGCCGGGCCAGGCATGACTACAGACGGGACCGCTGTCACCGCACCCTCTCCGGAGGTTCGCATCGCAGGATCAACAGGATAATCAGAAGACACCTGAGGCGCGGCGGCCCCCGCGGGCCTGCTCGGAACTCGTCGGAGTCGAAAGGTAAACAAGTCGGCTGACCCATCACCGGGCTAGCAGCTAAGCTCACACACAACGTTATGTTTACTAGGATACTGATCGCAAACCTTTACATGAGGGGCCTCCCCTCCCAAAATGCTCTTACATTCTTCAGGGATGAGCCCGAACCTTCTTCGTGCAGGGTAAACAACAGCGACATACGGTCAGTCGGACATATCACTCACCACGTCTTCTGGGGCATCCCCGGAGGCATCACTGGCGTCGCTGATATTGTCGCCGCCACCGCCAACACCTCCGACAGCGCCAGGCTCGTCCACAATGCCGCCTTCATCGGCAGCCACGATCACGCCATCATCGTCAGACGCAAAGGCCCTGACGAGGGCGTCCACGTTGTCCTCCACCCATTGCGCCAGGTCGCCCCGGACGACTATGGGCACGGGTGCGATGGCAGCGTCGAAGTCGAAGTGGGGGTCCTGCCCTGCAGATAGCTGAAGACACGGGAGAAGGCACGCCTGAGCAAGGCTCGGCTCCTCTCTTCGACAAGCCAACGGGACCTCTCGTAGCGGTTCTCCAGAAGCGTCACCACGTTGGTGAAAAACTGGAGGTTGCCGGCGTAGCTGGCCTCATGCGGCTCCTTAGCGGCAGCCTCGCAAATGTTGCCCAAAGCTGTGTTAGCCCTCTCCCTGAGCGTTCGAAGCATGGGGGCATGCACGTGTTCCAGAACCCGCCGCTGACGGATCTCGTCCTCATTCCGCTGCGCGATGGCCTCGGCGTCATCAACCCTCTGTTGGAGAAGAAGCAGCTTGGCCCGGGAAGAGGCCAGCTCTGCCTGCGTTGTGCCAAGGGCGGCTGCGGATGAGTCCGCACGCCGCGTCACTTCAGCTAGTTTGGCCCTGAGGGCCGTAGTCCTACCCTCAGCCTCGGCCCTGATCAGCTCCAACCTCGCTTCGTATTCGCGCTCGAAGGCCGAGCGAGCTTCCGCCACGCGGCGGTCGACCTCTTCCTGGACCCGGACTTCGCACATAGCAACGTCATCCTCCGCCTGAGCCACCAGGCACTCCCTCGTCTCCAACTGCTCAAGGTCAAGGTTGCACTCGGCGGCCTCCAGCATCAGCGCCTCCTTGCACTTCAGCAGCTCCGCTTGGTCGACGGAGGCCCCCTTCAGCGACTCAAGGGCCGCCTGGCGTAGTTCCACTTGCCGCTTCAGGGAGTTGCTCCAGGCTTGGAGCTCCCATGCACGCTCCTCCGCATCTCTGCGCCGACGGTCTGCTTCCCGAGCCTCCTCGACGGCCTGGGAGCAGGCCTCCCGCGAAGCCACCAGTGACGCTTCAGCCTTCGCGTTGTCAAGATCACATTGGTGACGGGCGAGGGCGACGGCTACCTTCAGTTTGCGCCTATCCTCAACAAGGCGCAAACCTTCAGCCTCGAGGCGCGCATCCTCGCTAGCAAGCTCTGCCCCGATCCGGCTCACCGCATCCACCGCCCCCTGGAGGAACTCTTGGCGAAGGGCGCGACGCTCCCGAGCGCGCCTGAGCACGTCTTTCGCATCACCCTCTTCCACCGGAGTATGCGGAGGGCCCCGAGGCGGCATGCCCCCTCCCGGCGCGGGGCTGGGGGCCTGGATCTCTAGCCGTCGCCGAATGGACCCCTCTGGGAATCTAGCCTGGCGTCGGTCCACCCACGGAGGAGGAGCTGAAGGCAGACTTCAACCATTCACCCTCTATGATCAGAGGAGGAATGCGGGGCAAGCCGGATCTGCCCCAGGAGGACTCGTGAAGAAAGGACAGCGGGCACGTAGGCTCAAGGTGCCCGGTGGAGCGGACTGCCCCACTGACCGGTCCAGCGGCGGGGGTGCCGCTCGAGCTCGGCGCGCCCAGAGCCAGTAGGGAAGGCGAAGCTTTGGGGGCTGGCTCCCGGGCCGACTCGGCGAATTTGGCAGGACGGGGCCTGAAAGGCCACAATCAGCCGCAGGGATAGTAAAGTAAATGAGTAGAGAAAGAAGAGGACTTACTCGCCCATGGCGAAGTACTTCCTGCGCTTCAACAAGCGGCAAGGGCGGTCGTCGTCACCCAAGGCCTCCTTCCTATTGCGGAGGGCCTCGAAATCTACATGGAACCGACCTAAGCGCCCGACGCAGGGGTCGGCCTGGGGCGCGGAAGAAGCGTCAAGATGATCAGCGCCGAAGGAGCCGGCCTGGGGGACGCCATCAGGCGTCGCCTCGCGAGGAACCGGCGGCCTCGGGAGCCCCGGCCTCAAGGAGGGCCGCAACTCCGCGCCTGCCGCCGCTCCAGGGCGGGCCTCGGGAGGCGCCGCCTTCAGGGCTTCTCGCGGCATCGGCACCTCGACATCAGTCGCCTCAGCTCCCGCCGGTTCTCGTCTCCCCACTCTATCGCCTGAGGAAGGATAAACTGTGGACGACAGGGGGAGCAACCACGGCGGCTGGGTTCTCACGGGGCCTCGTGAAGCCAGCCGGGCGCAGCCCCACTCGTTGAAGCGGGGCCTCGTGAAGCCAGCCGGGAAGCCCTTGGGTGCAGCCACATTGAGCGCCCTCAAACTCTGGAAGCGGCGCCAGACGAAGGCGAGCCGGGGGCTCGCGAGCATCTCATGGTCCCAGCCCGAGTGGGGAACAACAGGCAAGGTTGGGTGCGAGAGCAGAGGGTTGGGCACTCTGACGTCCACATACAGCCATCGCTCTCTGAACCTGGCCTCAGAAGGAGGAAGGCCGAAGTCGATCCCCGAAGCGGCCGTCTCTGGCACGGCGAAGAAGCCCATGCACCCTGAGCACTGAGTGGGGTCGCTCAAGCGCAAGGAAAAGAAGTGGTGCAGCAGAGCAACGGAAGGAGGAATGCTTACCATTGCCTCGCAAACAAAAGCAAAGACAACCAGAAGGGTAATGGACTCAGGCCTGAGGTGCATCATGCGGATCTGATAATGGGAGAGCACCGCATTGAAGAAAGTGGAAAAGGGGGGGAACCAAACCCTCCCACAGGGCATCGACGAAGAATCGGACCTCCGTGACGATCCTATCAAGGGAAGCATGGGACACAGGCCAAACTGTGGTCCTGCCGCACTCATTGAAGGTAGTGGCAAGGGCAGAGCGGACCTTGTTCAAGGCTTCTGGATTGAGTATGATCGACCGATCAACAGCGGGGGCCGCCACCGGAGGTGAGCGGGGCGAAGGCGTGGGCTTCTTCCCCTTTCCTTTCTTTGTTGGCGCCATGGCGATGGAAAAAGGGAAGAGCTCGAGCCGTATTGGTGGCGGAGGTTGGAGCTCGAAGAAGAAGGAAAGGTAGGAGGCGAGCGAGCAGTAGAAAGGGGAACAACTGTGTGCAACTACGGGTCCGCTTAGCCGGGCGCATGACAAGGTGTCGTGGGGAAGCACAGACGCCCACGTCCAACCAATCGCCACGCGGCGCCCGAGGCCGCAGGCTATTGGGGCCCGTGGCACTTCGCGCTTGCCCCTTAGCTTCTCTGCTAAGCTAAGCCCGGGCGCGCCTTGGGCCCAGGGGCTACTGTCGGCGTTCTGGGAACGGGGGTCCCCAGACTTGCCTGCCTGCGGCCTGCGGTGTGGCTCGAGTGGGGGGCCAGTGCGCCCAGCTTCATCAGCTTAAGCTCAAGACCCTCGCAAGGGGTCAAGCCTTGCGGGGCGGATGACAGGAGGCTTCCTCAGGAGCAGCCTCATCAGGCAGGCTCGCGAGGAGGCGGAGAGATCAAGGCAGGGGTGCCTCGCGACGAGCCCGTGACGCAAGCCATGACGATAGAGATTAGGCGGGCGCCGGCCTGCGCAGTGTCCTTGTTTCCCCTTCGGTGCAAAGGGAGCAAGCACAGGCCAAGGCATCGGGCAAAGGTTACCATTCCGGTGCAACGAGACCAAGACCAGCAGAGTGGCAGGACGGAGGTCACCGTGGAGCCCAAGACGGCGTCATCACCAGTGCTTTTGGCAACCGAATACCACATTTGGTCAGGATAACTTGTACTAGATGTTCCCCTTCAAAATGGCCAATTGTTGGCGCCCTTCCCACTCACATTTGGGAAGAGGATCAGGGCCTCTATAAGTAGGACTAGCCACCATAAAAGGGAGGGAGAATTCAGACCGAGTAGAACACACCGCACCAGCTCAAGAACACCTCTCGCGAGGCCGTTCTTCCCCCTGTATTATTCATCATTAGCCCCGGAGGCAATCCACCACACCACACACTGGAGTAGGGTATTACACCACATCGGTGGCCCGAACCAGTATAAACCTCGTGTCCTTTGTGTGTTCTTCTTTCCAGCCTAGATTTCTTGCGAGCATAGAAGCGCGAGTCGGTAGGGGAAATATCTCCGTGCGCACCCAGAGTTCGAACCTTAAGGGTCTGCCGGAACCCGAAATCCGACAGCCACGGCCCGTCAAGGTCGAGGCGCTTCCCGGCAACGTGATGGACGACGCTGTGATGCGCGTCATCGCCAGGGTTGAGCAGACCTTTGGCGCATGGCGCTCGAGCTCCGCGGATCAAGATAGGCATGTCAGCGCCGACAGGCTGCAGCTCGCCGCACAACATGATCGATGGCGCACCGCAGAGCAAGCTAGGTGCGTCGCGCCGATAGGCTGTGGCTCACTGCACGGCGAGACCGTTGGAGCGCCGCACAGCAAGAGGCGTGGCGCGCCGCACAGCAAGAGCGGATCCATCGGCGCTTGCCTGCTGTCGACACGGCATCGCAGCTGGGTACATGTCCCGTCAGTACCCCCATTCCTCACCAGGAGTGGGCAGAGGCCCTCAGCGTCGTACTTGCACCAGATGTTGGCCACGCCGTACTTGCACCGGATGCCCGCCGCGCTGTTCGCATGGGTGTCGCCGTTCGCCTTGTCCATGGCCCGCTGGATGCCAACACGCTAGTCTGTAGGATCGACCGCCTCCTTGGCCCAGGTATCCACCTGGGCGCAGTAGAGGAACATGGCCGTCGCATACTCGAGCTGGTGATCTCCGATGAAATAGCCAACTTGGAGCTCGAGATCGCGCTCCAGATGTACCGCGAGCGTGTTGACCACTTGGACGAACGCCTGCACTAGTTCAGGCAGAGCCAAGAGCTACCCTAGGCAAGGGCTGCTGGTCATGGTCTCATGGACGCGTTTTATTTTGAGAAGTTGTTTCGACGTGGATAGCTTTCTATTCACAACAATCATAGTATTGCTCTGTTTATTGCTCGGTTTCAATGTGTGTACTCTGTTTTCCATTCTTATATGTTCTGTTTCAATGTGTGTGTGTATACGCTTTCCATTCTATATATATGGATGATAACAACTAGATTCAAATTAGTATACAAAAACAGATAAAAAAATGGAATTCATAATGTATATATATAATATCATCACATATACGTGATGATACTTAACTACTAGGTACAATGCATAAAATTGAAAACGAACAATACTAAAACTAATAATCCCTCCTGGGGCCAGTATTCCGGCAGCCCCTCGCCAGCAGCTCCCTGGTGCGCGGCGTCTTTCCAGTGCTGAGGCAGTACTCCAACTCCTCCGCCTCGCAGCGCTTGACGTACCGATCTGCCTCTTGCTGGCGGACGCGCGCGACCGATCTTGCCATTTCGTTGGGCGCCCACCGGAGCTCCTTGTCAGTGGCACGCTGGAGCTTATCGACCTACCTCCACGCGGCGACGAGGCGCCCAGTGCCTATGACCTTCCTCGCGAAGTACCCGTCTTCGTACACCTCCTCAGCACGATGACGCGCCCGCCCCCAAAGCTTCGCCGCCTCCTTTTTCCAGGCGGCATCATGGGCTTCACAGGCCGCCTGGTACCTGGCTTCCTCCTCCACCATCTCCTTCTTGAATGCCACTTGCCTGGCTTTCTCAGCCGCCGGCAGTGACTTACACAGACAAAGATTGTACTGGCCCCAAAACCAATCCAAAGTTGGGGGGTCCGGCGCAACCTTGTTAGGCGGCGAGTAGGGGTCCTCGTCACTGCTAATCGAGTGAGCGTCCTCGGGGGGCGGTGACTCCTCGTCGGCGTGTGGGAAGACCGGCGGTGCCATGGAAAAGATTTGAGAGAGAGGGAGCGAGGGGAGGATGTAGATGAGAATGCAGGCGGGACGACGTGAGCAAGGTAGTATTTATTGGCGGTCGGAATCTAGATCGATGGGGATAATACATGATACGTCTCCAACGTATCTATAATTCTTGATTGCTCCATGCTATATTATCTACTCTTTTGGACATTATTAGGCTTTATTATCCACTTTTATATTATTTTGGGACTAACCTATTAACCGGAGGCCCAGCCCAGAATCGTTGTTTTTTGCCTGTTTCAGGGTTTCGAAGAAAAGGAATATCAAACGGAGTCCAAACGGAATGAAACCTTCGGGAACGTGATTTTCTCATCCAATACAACTCAGGAGACTTGGACCCTACGTCAAGACACGTAACAAGAGGCCGCGAGGTAGGGGGCGCGCCTACCCCCCAGGCGCGCCCTCCACCCTCGTGGGCCCCTTGTTGCTCCACCGACGTACTTCTTCCTCCTATATATACCCACATACCCCCCAAACGATCAGATACGGAGCCAAAACCCTAATTCCACCGCCGTAACTTTCTATATCCATGAGATCCCATCTTGGGGCCTCTTCCGGAGCTTCGTCGGAGGGGGCATCGATCACAGAGGGCTTCTACATCAACACCATAGTCCTTCCGATGAAGTGTGAGTAGTTTACTTCAGACCTACGGGTCCATAGTTAGTAGCTAGATGGCTTCCTCTCTCTTTTTGGATCTCAATACAATGTTCTCCCGCTCTCTTCTGGAGATCTATTTGATGTAATCTTCTTTTTGCGGTGTTTTGTTGAGACCGATGAAATGTGGGTTTATGATCAAGTCTATCTATGAATAATATTTGAATCTTCTCTGAATTCTTTTATGTATGATTGGTTATCTTTGCAAGTCTCTTTGAATTATCATTTTGGTTTGGCCTATTAGATTGATCATTCTTGCAATGGGAGAAGTGCTTAGCTTTGGGTTCAATCTTGCGGTGTCCTTTCCCGGTGACAGTAAGGGCGGCAAGGCACATATTGTATTATTGCCATCAAGGATAACAAGATGGGGTTTTCTTCATATTGCATGAGTCTATCCCTCTACATCATGTCATCTTGCTTAAGGTATTACTCTGTTTTTAACTTAATACTCTAGATGCATGCTGGATAGCGGTCGATGAGTGGAGTAATAGTAGTAGATGCAGGAAGGAGTCGGTCTACTTGTCTCGGACGTGATGCCTATATACATGATCATACCTAGATATTCTCATAACTATGCTCAATTCTGTCAATTGCTCAACAGTAATTTGTTCACCCATCGTAGAATACTTATGCTCTTGAGAGAAGCCACTAGTGAACCTATGGCCGCTGGGTCTATCTTTATCATATCAATCTCCTACTACTTAGTTATTTACTTTGCTATTTACTTTGCCTTTATTTTTCTTTGCATCTTTATCATAAAAATACCAAAAATATTATCTTATTATATCTATCAGATCTCACTCTCGTAAGTGGCCCTATAGGGATTGCCAACCCCTATTTGCGTTGGTTGCGAGGATTTATTTGTTTTGTGCAGGTGCGAGGGACTCGCGCATAGCCTCCTACTGGATTGATACCTTGGTTCTCAAAAACCGAGGGAAATACTTACGCTACATTGTTGCATCATCCCTTCCTCTTCGGGGAAAACCAACGCAGTGCTAAAAGAGGTAGCAGTACACATGCCGGTCGCCGGAATTTACGAGTACTGTAGTTTGAATTACACACAATTCCCATAGTAAATCCATGTGTGAACATAATAGCCAACATCCGTGTGTGAACATAATACCTGACGGTTTCCAATGCAGAACCGTGTCTGATTAATGATCCCCGCCATTCACCTACCAAACTTCGAGCCGCGAGATAGACTACCAATCCTATGGGGGCCGGTTATCTTGCCAGATCTTTACATTTTCTCTTTTGAACACCAGATATTTACATCATCTGATGATTTTTTAACTCGCACACAAGTACACAAAAATATGATTTTTCAAACTGTTTGGATTACGGTCATTAAATGGTTAGAAAATAACTTAAATCTCTTTAAAAGGTCAATGACCCCTGAAACTTACCAAATTTTCACATGTCAGTTGTATTAGTGCACGTTAAACGTAGGAAAAAATTTGAAGGCCGTAAGAGGAAGCTATCTTCTGTTCGTCATCAAACATGCATTGTTCCCTCTTGGAACCACGAACCTTCTAGCGAGTTGCTCCGGTTTGTGAGGGGCATGTGTCCAAACATTCGTCAAACATGCCAAGTTGTTTACCACATCATCTTGGTGGCATGACATTACATCAACCAAGGTTTCATGTGTTTCTGATCATTTTTCTATTTTTTGAATAAAAATACCATGTCACTCCATGCATACGTATGCATGTGTCCATGTCTTGAGACCAATATGTTTGAAAATTCCTTCTAATTTATTGCACATGGAATTAACTCGCACACAAGTACACATATATGATTTTTCAAACTGTTTTGGTTAGGCGTTGCATGTAGATGTAGTTCAAATTTGAATTACGGTCATTAAATGGTTAGAAAATCACTTAAATGTCTTTGAAAGGTCAAATGACCCCTAGAATTTTCCAAAATTTCACATTACAGTTGTAGTAGTGCACGTTAGACGTTGAAAAAATTTCAAGGCCGTAAGAGGAATTTATCTCCCGTTCGTCATCAAACATGCATTGTTCCATTTCAGAACCACGAACCTTCTAGCGAGTTGCTCTGGTTTGTGAGGGGTGTGTGTCCAAACTTTCGTCAAACATGCTAATTTCTTTACAAAATTATCTTGATGGCATCACATTAAATCAAGCAAGGTTTCGTGTTTTTCTGATCATTTTTTAATTTTTTGGAATTAAAATGCCATGGCATGCACTCCATGCATGTGCCCATGCCTTGCACCAATATGTTTGCAAATTCCTTCGAATTTACTGCACATGGAATTAACTCGCACACAAGTACGCAAAAATATGATTTTTCAAACCATTATGGTTAGGCGTTGCATGTAGATGTAGTTCAAATTTGAATTACGGTCATTAAATGGTTAGAACATCACTTAAATGTATTTAAAAGGTCAAATGACCCCTGAAATTTACCAAATTTTCACATCACAGTTGTATTAGTGCACGTTAAACGTAGGAAAAAGAATGAAGGCCGTAACAGGAAACTATCTCTCGTTCGTCACCAAACATGCATTGTTCCCTCTCGGAACCACAAACCTTCTAGCGAGTTGCTTCGGTTTGTGAGGGGTGCGTGTCCAAACGTTCGTCAAACATGCCAATTTCTTTACCACATCATCTTGGTGGCATGACATTATATCAACCAAGGTTTCATGTGTTTCTCATCATTTTTCTATTTTTAAATTAAAATGCCATGTCAATCCATGCATACATATGCATGTGTCCATGTCGTGAGACCAATATAAATGAAAATTCCTTCTAATTTACTGCACATGGAATTAACTCGCACACAAGTACACATATGATTTTTCAAAATGTTTTGGTTAGGCGTTGCATGTAGATGTAGTTCAAATTTGAATTACAGTCATTAAATGGTTAAAAAATCACTTAAATGTATTTAAAGGTCAAATGACCCCTAGAATTTTCTAAAATTTCACATTACATTTGTAGTAGTGCACGTTAGACGTAGAAAAATTTGAAGGACATAAGAGGAAGCTATCTCCCGTTCGTCATCAAACATGCATTGTTCCCTCTCGGAACCACGAACCTTCTAGAGAGTTGCTCCGGTTTGTGAGGGGTGTGTGTCCAAACTTTCGTCAAACATGCCAATTTCTTTACCACATCATCTTGGTGGCATGACATTACATCAACCAAGATTTCATGTGTTTCTAATTTTTTTTTCGAATTAAAATGCCATGCCACTCCATGCATATGTATTCATGCATATGTGTCCATGTCGTGATACAAATATGTTTGAAAAATCCTTCTAGTTTACTGCACATGGAATTAACTCGCACACAAGTACACAAATATGATTTTTCAAACCGTTTCGGTTACGTGTTGCATGTAGATGTAGTTCAAATTTAAACTACGGTCATTAAATGGCTAGAAAATCACTTGAATGTCTTTAAAAGGTCAAATGACCCCTAGAATTTTCAAAAAATTCACATTACAGTTGTAGTAGTGCACGTTAGACGTAGAAAAAAATTGAAGGCCGTAAGAGGAAGCTATCTCCCGTTTGTCATCAAACATGCATTGTTCCCTCTCGGAACCACGAGCCTTCTAGCGAGTTGCTCCGGTTTGTGAGGGGTGTGTGTCCAAACTTTGGTTAAACATGCCAATTTTTTTACCACATCATCTTGGTGGCATGACATTACATCAACCAAGGTTTCATGTGTTTGTGATTTTTTTTAATTTTTTGGAATTAAAATGCCATGTCACTCCATGCTTAATTGTGTCATAGACGTTAGACCAATATGTTTGAAAATTCCTTCCAATTTACTGCACATGGAATTAAATCACATACAAGTACACGAAATATGAGTTTTCAAACCGTTATGGTTAGCTATTACATGTACATGTAGTTCAAATTTCAATTACGGTCATTAAATGGCTAGCAAATCACTTAAATGTCTTAAAAGGTTAAATGACCCTTAAAATTTTCCAAAATTTGACATGACAGTTGTATTAGTACTACAAAATTTCTCGTTCATTTAAAACACCATCCGTTGGCACTTTATTTCAAATTCGTCTTTCACAGCTAATAAAAAATATCTACAACATCACACACAATTGTTTTCTAGGAACCGTTTACGATGAAAATATCTGGGTCTATTTAAGTCTCCTTCCTTAAGCTTCGCCGGCTCGTCTGCTCTAGTGTCGGCAACCCCCGAATCCATGAATCCCGATCCCCATTCCCGCACCCCCCTTCTTGCAAAGATAACGCCGTGGAAACGCTTTGTAAAGGCCCGTACGATGGCCGCGTCCCCCCCTCCCCCGAGCACCGCCGCCCGAGAGTGCCGCCGCATCCACATTGAGCGTGGCCGCTTCCGCCGAGAGGGCGTCTGCGGCAGCCGACAGGGCAGCTGCAGTAGCCGAGACGGCTGCTGCTGCTACAACGGCGGTTGCAAACACCGAGAGTGCTCGAGCTGCCGTCCGTGCCGCTGATGTCGCCCTAGCCCGGGTCGAGGCCATCCACGCCAAGATCGAGGATGCACACGCCAAAACATTCCAGGCCACCTCGGACTCCAGCATGCAACCCAAGTCTGAAAAGGCGACGGTGGCCATGGAGCACCTACCTCCTCATGAGGTCGCCGAGCAGGAGCTGGAGATGCAGGAGGCGGCGGAGATCGAGGAGCGCCGGGAGGAGGAGTTGCGCGTGGCCGAGGTCGAGGTAGAGAAGAGTCTGTCCTTCAAGAAATCGGCGGTGGAGTACCAACGCGAGCTCTAGCGCAGCCACTACTACGAGTACTACAACCTTGAGGGCAGCGCCGAGGACAAGGACGAGGACGCGGTCGACTTCAGCAGGGGGGACGCGGAGTCCACCAACGGCGGCATGTCGCCATGACAAGTCATCAACGTCTCATCTCACACCGGTGATGCATAGGTCGGCGCGGCGGCAAATTTGTAATTATGCGTACTTAGGCTTTATTTTTAATGCTGGTCTTTATTAGAGCAATGTTTAGGTCAACTGGCTCTGTGTAATTACTGAAATTGCTCAATTCAGTAAGTGTGGTATGTCCGCTGTACGCTCTTCCGTTGTTACAAATCATTTGTTAGATGTGATTTAGACACTGTCACGGTCCCAACCCATTCATACCACACCTTCAACCAAATGCATCCTAAGACAGTGTCATAGTTTGTACCTAGTATCTTAATTTGTTGCCATCTCATCAGCGGTGCCGTTAGAAAATTATTTGGCACCGCTTCAGCAGTTTGTGCAGCCAACTTTGGTCCTCACATCCGAGCAGCCAAGCAGTAAAATACTAAAACTTTATGGCACAAAGGAACTGGGCATCGGAGCAACTACGTGCTCCGGAGTCCGGGTCCCTGATTTTTTTTCGCTGCATCGGCTCGCCAGTTCAGGGCATCGGTGCGAGATGTAGCAACAATTGTCTTTACACCAGTTTTGGCATACATAGTGGACGGCCTTAGTGCTATTAGTTCTATGTAACTAAATTTGTGCATGTACACTATCGGATTTCGGGTTCCGGCAATACCCTTGAGGTTCGAACACTGGGGTGCACACAAAGATCTCCCCCCCTCTCTAGCTCGCACGCTCTACGATCTCACGGCCTAGCTCGACGAACCCAAAGAACATGAGACACAAAATTTATCCTGGTTCAAGCCACCGTTGTGGTGTAATACCCTACTCTAGTGTGGTGTGGTGGATTGCCTCTTGGGCTGAGGATGAACAATTACAAAGGAAGAACAGCCTCGCGAGGAGAGGTGTTCTTGTGCTTGGTGAACTTGAGTGGTTGGGGTGCTATGGATTCAATCTAGGCCCGAATCAGCTTTTCTCCTATGGTGGTGGCTAGTCCTATTTATAGAGGCCCTGGTCCTTTTCCCAAATATTGAGCGGGAAGGGTTCCCACAATGGCTAAATTCGAAGGGAGACAACTAGTACAAGCTATCCTGACAAAAGTAGTCTTCGCCTGCCAAAGGCTCTGGTGGTGACGTCGTCTTGGGCTCCACGGTGACCTCCGTCCTGCCGTCCTGTTGGTCTTGGTCTTGTTGCACCGATATGGAAACCTTTGCCTGATGTCTCGGGACTCCTCGTCTGCGCTTGCCCCTTTAGCACCAAAGAGGAAATGAGGACACTGCGCGCGCTGGCGCCCGCCTGGCTCTAGTCGTCATGGCTTGCGTCACAGAAACCTCGTGAGGTGCCCCTTGCCTTGATCTCTCCGTGTAACACCCACAATGCGGCTATATCTCCCACGTGTCGAGGCACGACTTAGAAGCATAGCCGCATGGTAGGTCTGTCACAAGAGGGGTAATCTTTACGCATCCCATGTACTGAAATAGAAAGGGATAAAGAGTCGGCTTACAATCGCCACTTCACATAATACATAAATAATCCATACATCATCCAAAGTACAATCGAAGGTCCGACTACGGAACCAAAATAAAGAAAGACAACCCTAAATGCTAGATCCCTGATCGTCCCAACTAGGCTCCACTACTGATCATCAGGAAAGGAAACATAATAGCGACCCAAGTCTTCGACGAACTCCCACTTGAGTTCGGTAGCGTCCCCTGCACTGGCATCATCGGCACCTGCATCTGTTTGGAAGTATCCGTGAGTCAGAAGGACTCAGCAATCTCACACCCGCGAGATCAAGACTATTTAAGCTAAAGGGTAGTGTAGGGGATATACCCCGCGGTGTAACCCACCGGATGTATCACCCGACTGGAGTATGGCGACTCACTGGTGACCCACCCGGAGCTTGGCGACTCAAGAGTGACCCGCCCGATCTTGGCGATTCATTAGTAACCCGGCAGGCAGGTCAGACGGACGACAAGGCCCAAGGCCCAGAAGGCCGGTTCACGTTTATGGTGGGCCAGCTTAAGAGGAAAGCGTAAGGAATATTCCTTTACAAAGGAAGCAAGACTAGGACTCCATTTGTAATAGAGTAATCCTAATCCTACCAGGACTAGTCATGTAACTCGCCCCTTTAACATATATAAGGAGGGACAGGGCACCCCAAGGGGGACAGAAAACAAGATCTAGAGCTAGACACAAAGGGGGAGCCGGCTTATGCAGCGACTCTCTCATGAGCATAATGAGATCTAGCCACAAACAGCATGTAGGGCTATTACCGGATGATGTTTTCCGGGGCCTGAAGCTGTTTAAATCCTTGTCTTGTGTTGTGTTTCTCGATTCCGCTCAACCCATCTCAAGCTACTACAAAGATGCATTGGCCTCACGACTAAGTCCTTACACTAGGACATCTGCCGTGACAATTCCACGACAGTTGGCGCCCACCATGGGGCTTGCGCACGGTGGTGTTGAGTTTTTGGAGGGCTTTTTCTTAGGGTTTCGAGAAGTTTTTCTGGTGAAGAAAGATTCATCATGGAAGGATTTACGTCAACTGATATTTCATCAATCAAGGTCAAAGAAGTTTTTCAACGGCGGCATATACAAAATTGAGATCCGGGAAGGTTTAGGGTTGCAGTTTTAGTGAGCCGCCGTTTTGCGGTTGGCTTGATTGCTTTCAAACCACCAAGACCGACAGCGATTGTTTCTTGAGTCGCCGACGGACAGACTTCTGATGTAGATGCATCAATATGAGCCGACGCTTTGGTTCTTGTCCGGTTTACCGCGACCTGGAGGTGGAAGCAGCATTGACTCGGCCTCGTCGGACTGCTTCTGTTGACCGGCTACGCCTCTGAGCTGCTGCAGCCAGAGTTCCCCGTGGCCAAATTGCTAGGCCACACCTGAGAGTTGTTCGGCGGCGCGGCTGTCTCATGTCCCAAGGCGACCTGCTAAAAACTCGATGTGAAGACCGACAAGTACTCCAATTAGTATTATCTCAACTGGTACTCCACACGTACAAAAGACTAAACCAAAACAAGACATCTTGGAGGAACACTACGTACGTATTCATTACGCTATCAAATCATAACAGCAGATCAAGACAAGAGAAAGAAGATGAGAACGGGCTCGAACTCCGTTTTGGATTCAGCCTCCGCTTCGAAAGCAGTCGCCGCCCGCGAGCTCTTACCGCCAGCTTCAGCCGTCACTCGTGCCTAGAGCTGCCTTGCGCCGTGAGCTGCCCGGCCCCGCAGCCGCCTCGAAAAGTCGCCAGCTACGGAACCAAAATCAATGGTCTCCAAGCCGCCTTGCTATGCTTCCGTTCTAAAAGTCGCTGCCGTACTTGTGTATATATGAACGCGGTCAAACCAACGATTGGAAAAAGGACTTGGGCTGTGGCATGAAATTGATCTACATTGCTGAAAACATTGCCGTTGTAGCCTGTTTCCGTCCATGAGCCGTTTCTATCACGCCGTCACTGCAAACGCGAGTGGCTGGACCCGCCAGAGCCGTCCCGCACCTCGCCGACCTTGCTTACACCATGAGCCGCCGCCGCTGCAGTGTTTACCTCGACCACGCTGCTGGTAAGTCGCCTCCGAGTGCTGCCCCGCGCCTCGACGAGCCGGCCTCTGAGCCACCCGGCCGTGTCCGCCCTTGCTGCTGACCCGTCTCTGCTTCCATCTGCCTCAATCACAGCGGGAGAGTCGCCGCCGCGTTCTTACTTGGTCTGCTAAGACGCCTGTGTCAAGCATCTCGCTGAGCTGCCACCCCAGCCTCCGGTTCAAGCGCTTATGCGCCCCGTCGACCGTGACTTCGGCGTCTATACTGCTGCGAGCCGCCGTCTCCACGGCCATGCTGTCGGCCGCTGTTGTTGCCTCTGCCACGATCTCGCCCCCGCTGAGCCAGCCGGTTTCATCAAGTCGGTCGGTTTCATCAAATCGCCGCCGTTTTCCACTCCGGCAACTGCTGCAAGCCGCCTGGTTCCACTTTAAGCTGCCGATCCGGGTCACCTTCCATGGCCCTGCCGTCACGGACACGCGTCAAGCTTGGTTGACCCAGCCTCGTTATGCTGCTGACCTACGCCATGCTGCCTCAACCTCGTCAGCTTCATCAGCCGCTGGGACGCCTCCGCTTCAGGGTTGCCTCTGCTTGCTCCGACCGACCCCCGCGCTCGGCCTCCCGCGCCCTGAGCCGCCCGGTCCTGAGTCGCCTCCGCCTCGCTGCTGCGCCCTACTGGGTCTCCTACGCCTTGAGTCGCCTCCGCCTCTGGATTTACCTTCTGCTTGCTCCGCGCCGCTTGCTGCAAAGGTCGCGACGCCTCTCCGCGAGACGGTCCCGCAGTCACCTCTTACTCAAGCTCGCCGCGCCGGGTCTCGCCAGCCGTTCATCCCGGTGCTGAGCTGTCTCTCCTGTTCCGTCATGGTTTTGCAGTGGCCGTCCGAGCCTCCCTGGTGCGAGACGCCCTTGAGACTTCGCCCTCGCCCGGCTTCTGTACGAGCTGCGGTGAGCCGCCGTTGGTTTCAACCTGCCATGGTCACGGCCCTCGCCTCCATTGACCAAGTACCCCGGACTTCTGCTCCAAGCCACCGCTCGTCGAGCGCCGCTTCACCGCGCCTCGCTCCGTGCTGAGCTGCCATGCTGCACTAAGCCGCCTGCTTTGAGCCGCCCCATGGTTGGCTGGCCTCGTCTCTGCTCCTGCATGCTCGCCGGTTGGTTGAAGGAAAAGATAAGAGGAGAATGGTTGAAAAGAATAAAAAAAATCAATGGTCAAACATGACCCGGAGGACCCCTTCTGAGTCGGACGGTGCCGCGCTTAAAGCTGCCACCTCTGTCATCATTGCGAATCCTACAGCTGATAATTCTTGATACGTCAGGTGAAATCCATCCTGTCAAGTTTCTATTGGTATATTTTTATTCGAGAACAAATTACTCTCGTCTGTGCAAATTTTTATGCAGAATTCATAATTACAAAGGAGACCATCAAACTATGGCCCTTGCCTACATCGGATGGGTCAATGGACAGGGTCAATTATAACCTACCGAGATTCAACATATTCCAGCAATCCACTGGTTATATCATGGTCAAGCATGGAGAGTCTGATGCCAACTCCTCGAATAGTCTTAAGACTCGGGGGCTATAATGACATGACTCAGCAAATCTTGCCAGTTTCAGCAAGTTGAAGAACCCCAGGACGATGGAGGGAAATATAACCCGGTCCCGAAGGCTACTGCTATATTAATGAAAATTTAAAAGGCCGTCAGAAATATTCCGGCTCACAATGATGCTTCCGGTTTACAATCCGGTTCAAGGAAAGTTTATCTACGACAAAGCTTTGAAGCTCTCAAATCCGGTTCAAAATCTGGCTCAAGGTAAATTTGTCTCTTGCAAAGCTTTGAAGCTCTCAATATCCGGTTTAAGAATTTCCGGTTCAAAAAGAACTAATCCCTCGCAAGTTCTAGTTCTCAGAAAAATTAAAGGGACCAAAGAGAGTCTGTTGCAAAGCACAACTCAAACATAGGTACTCTGCTTCAACGACCATTGGGGGCAGATCGTATTCGAATCTAGCTTAACCCCTTTTGGGTCCGACTCTGATCGTATTCAAATCAGAGTCGTTAAAAAAACTCTCAAGGTCATTTGGGGGCTTCCTGTTCAAACATAGGTCGTATTCGAACCAAAGAGAACATAGCTGTCGGTACCCTCTTGATCAGCGCAATGCCAAACCCACTAGGGGGCTTCTTGATCGTATTTGAATCATAGCTTAACCCCTTTTGGGTCCGACTTTGATCGTATTCGAATCAGAGTCGTTAAAACACTCTCAAGGTCATTTGGGGGCTTCCTGTTCAAACATAGGTCGTATTCGAACCAAAGAGAACATAGCTGTCGGTACCCTCTTGATCGGCGCAATGCCAAACCCACTAGGGGCCTTCTTGATCGTATTCGAATTATAGCTTAACCCCTTTTGGGTCCGACTTTGATCGTATTCGAATCAGAGTCGTTAAAAAACTCTCAAGGTCATTTGGGGGCTTCCTGTTCAAACATAGGTCATATTGAACCAAAGAGAACATAGCTGTCGGTACCTTCTTGATCGGCGCAACGCCAAAACCACTAGGGGGCTTCATGATCGTATTCGAATCCTAGATTAACCCCTTTTGGTCCATTTTACTGATCGTATTCGAATCAGAAACCTCATTTTTTCTCTGTTTGGCTTAAGTTTTTTGAAAACAATCTTTGTTTTTGGCTTGAGACCTTTTATCTGAACCATATATGTGGTTTCGATTAACCCGGCTTGACTTTGGATGATAAGTCACCATCATATGACAATCATAAACATTTGTAAGAATGGGTTATCACCCTTACTGCACAACCGATATTATGATGGAGGTATTCAAAGTCGCTTCAGCGCGATGGTTATTATTTTATTAATGGACATGATTTATTCTAACAATGGAGGCATATTAAATCGCCATCGGTCAAGAGTCGCTGGGTATTTAAACTTCGGATTTACTTGTCAATAGATAAAGTATTCAAAGTCGCTTTGGCGCAATGGCTATTATTTTATCAATGGATATGGTTTATTCTACAATGGAAGGAATAGTCCCGAGTCGCTGCAGGCTTACGACCCGGCACTTGGGGGCTACATTATTCAAGTTGAGATTACATCAAATATGCAAGTCCCATGTCACTGCCAGCATGCACCATGGCACTTGGGGGCTAATGCAAAGTCATTTTTACTGGCCTTATTGAAGACCCAACTCATCACATTGTAATGACCCGGCCCTTGGGGGCTACCAATTGCTCCTGTCAACAATTCAAGGTACACAAGTCTTAAATCCATTATATTGAAAGGTCCACTACACAATTGGAAGAGTACAAAGCTCTTAACCTTATGGACGTGGGTTCGAGCCCCATGGAGAGGATTACAGCATATGATATTCTTTTCAAGGAAATATATATAAAGTCCCAGCTCAATATTATCTTACTGAGCCGGCCCTTGGGGGCTACATGTTACTCCTCAAGTCTACATCTACAAAGTCCCTGCTCATTATTGCATAATGACCCGGCCCTTGGGGGCTACACCGGTTGAAGTTTTTGTGAGCATAAGACTATTACAAGTCCCAGGTTGATGCAAGCATGACAAACCCGGCACTTGGGGGCTACAGGTAACATGGATATGAGGAGAAATACTTCCAAATTCTCAGTTTTGAGCAAATCAGATTGACCCGGCATCACCAATCATTATGACCCGGTGTCTGCAACAATCATAGCCCGGCGTCTTCAAATTATGACCTGGTGTCAACAACAATTATGACCCGGCATCGTCTGTTTTATAACCCGGCTATTTTGGTAATGATAAACCAGCAAGTTTTACATCTTCAAGCTGGTTGAAAGTCAGATGAGTATTTCAAGACCAATATTTTTTAAGCCGACGCTATTGGAAGCCGATTCAAGTGGATTATTTCTTACAATATTTCTCTACAAGAGACCAATATCAGCAAAATTGACTCAGAAGCTGGCCTATTGACCCGGATGTCTCAAAAGAAGTATCTAGATTTTTTGCATTCACAAAGTTTGAACGTATCTACTAAAGGAGATTTGCTATGAGTTCATGGGCATGTATCAAGAAGGAAATGACAAGGACTTAAAGATGATTAGGTGCCGACTTACAAGAATATTTAACCCAGAGCACAACCTATCAAATTTTCTCTTTTGTTTATGTTGCAGATCAGTTTAACATGGATAAATCCAAATTAAAATGGGGGCTAGTGTCGGGGATATACCCCGCGGTGTAACCCGCCGGATGTATGACCCGGCTGGAGTATGGCGACTCACCGGTACGCGCCCGGAGCTTGGTGACTCAAGAGTGACCCGCCCGATCTTGGCGACTCATTAGTAACCCGGCAGGCGGGTCAGACGGACGACAAGGCCCAAGGCCCAGAAGGCCGGTTCACGTTTATGGTGGGCCGGCTTAAGAGGAAAGCGTAAGGAATATTCCCTTACAAAGGAAGCAAGACTAGGACTCCACTTGTAATAGAGTAATCCTAATCCTACTAGGACTAGTCATGTAACCCGCCCCTTCAACATATATAAGGAGGGACAGGGCACCCCAAGGGGGACAGAAAACAAGATCTAGGGCTAGACACAAAGGGGGAGTCGGCTTATGCGGCGACTCTCTCATGAACATAATGAGATCTAGCCACAAACAACATGTAGGGCTATTACCGGATGATGTTTCCCGGGGCCCGAAGCTGTCTAAATCCTTGTCTTGTGTTGCGTTTCTCGATTCCGCTCAACCCATCTCAAGCTACTACAAAGATGCGTTGGCCTCATGACTAAGTCCTCACACTAGGACATCTGCCGTGACAATTCCACGACAGGTAGGAAAGGGTAGTGAGGTGGAGCTGCAGCAAGCACTAGCTTATATGGTGGCTAACATATGCAAATGAGAGCGAGAAGAGAAGCAACGCGTGGTCGAGAAGCTATAAGTGATCAAGAAGTGATCCTGAAGCTACTTACGTTCAAGCATAACACAAGACTGTGTTCTCTTCCCGGACCCTGCCGAAAAGAGACCATCACGGCTACACACATGGTTGATTCATTTTAATTAAGTTAAGTGTCAAGTTTTCTACAACCGGATATTAACAAATTCCCGTCTGCCCATAACCGCGGGCACGTCTTTCGAAAGTTCAAACCCTGCAGGGGTGTCCCAACTTAGCCCATCACAAGCTCTCACGGTCAACGAAGGATATTCCTTCTCCCGGGACGACCCGGTTAGTCTCGGAATCCCGGTTACAAGACATTTCGACAATGGTAAAACAAGACCAGCAAAGTCTCCCAATGTGCCGGCAAATCCTGATAGGAGTTGCACGTATCTCGTTCTCAGGGCACACCGGATGAACACTACGTACAACTAAAACCAACCCTCAAGTTTCCCCGAGGTGGCGCTGCAAGTGGCTCTGTTTTGGACCAACACTCAGAGGAGCACTGGCCCGGGGTTTAAAATAAAGATGACCCTTGAGTCCGCGAAACCCAAGGGAAAAGGCTTAGGTGGCAAATGGTAAAAGCAAGGTTGGGCCTTGCTGGAGGAGTTTTATTCAAAGCGAACTGTCAAGGGGTTCCCATAACACCCAACCGCGTAAGGAACGCAAAATCAGGGAACATAACACCGGTATGATGGAAACTAGGGTGGCCAGAGTGGAACAAAACACCAGGCATAAGGCCGAGCCTTCCACCCTTTACCAAGTATATAGGTGCATTAAAGTAGATAAGATATAATAATGATATCCCAACAATATCCATGTTCCAACATGGAACAAACTTCATCTTCACCTGCAACTAGCAACGCTATAAGAGGGGTTGAGCAAAAGTGGTAACATAGCCAAACAACGGTTTGCTAGGAAAGGTGGGTTAGAGGCTTGACATGGAAATATGGGAGGAATGATATAGCAAGTGGTAGGTAGCGTGGCATAGCAATTGAGCGAACAACTAGCAAGCAAAGATAGAAGTGATTTCGAGGGTATGGTCATCTTGCCTGCAAAGTTCTCAGAGTTGTCGAAAGCTTGATCCTCGTTAGCATACTCAACAGGTTCCTCGGTCACGTACTCGTCTCCCGGCTCTACCCAAAGCAAGAACACAAGCAAAGGACCAACAATCAAATCATGGTGCAATGCACAAGCAACATGATGCAATACATGGCATGATATGTAAGACATGATATGCAATGCATATGCGTGCTCCGGAAGGGAAAGAATGATCAAGGCATCAACTTGGCAAACCAAGCGTGCTGCTGGAAAGATGAGATTATTTTGGTTGAAATCGATATAAAGATCACCGGAAACGGACACACGGTTTGCAAATGGCAAGCAAAACAAGGATGGTGCAAAACTGCAATTAACAGCTCGATGCTACTTAGCATGCAACAAGAAACTAAGCTACTGCACTCCATCAGAACAACAAAGCATATGGCAGTGATGTACACAAGATGGTTGACAAAACATGAACACTGAGATACGGCTAAAACACCCTAGAACAGGTTCAAACAAGCATGGAAAGAGTGCAAAAGATATCAGCATCACAGACTTAGTGAAAATACTAACATGTCAAAAACAATATCAGGAAACACTATTTAGAGCAAGCAAACAGCATGCTACAGGAACATATCATAGCTAACAAAAGAATGGAATGAATCTACTAAATGCATAGAACAAAAGTCCCTTAATGAACATGAGCCAAAAAGGCACAGAAGATATGATGTCACCCATGTAAACATAGCAAGTTTTATTAACAGTTCCAGACTTTGCATAAAAACAGAGCATGGCATAAACAGAATTATGAAGGCAACTTTGCGAGCTCAAACCACTCACCACAAAGCATTGCATGACAATATAAGTATATCCACAACAAGATGACATGTTCATGAAGCTAACCATGGCAAGATCAAGCTCATAGGATGCTTGGATCACCAACAACAACCATGGCAAAATTGATTAACATGTTAACATTCTGCCAGGAACATTTTACAGCAAAAGTAGAGAAAGAACAAGACATGCTAGGGCACTCCATAATTGCAAGCAGGGGCATTTATGGATAGAGCATAACCATATGTTCAAAACCTCCTTACTGAAGTATCTCAAAACAAGCATGGATATCACTGTAGCATGAAGTTTACATGGCATCAAAATAACAGCACGCAAAAGACTTAGCAAAATCCTAAGTCCCTGAAAACAGCAACATTGCGGAAGCTACTTTGCATGCTTGTGCTAGTCACCACATTGATCAAAAAAATGCAAGACAAGCACCACCATAAGTATGGCATGTTGTAGTTCATAACACATGTAGAGCTCATGCTCATATGAAGCACACATCAAATGTGACAAAAATGACAAATCACCATGGTATGATAAGTAACAGCAGTTAACATTTTATAACACTCTTGCATCAATGATTGGGGCATCAAGATGAACTCAAACAAGCATGCCACAATGGAATGAAATGAAGAGCATCTCACAATGAACATTTCGGTATATCATATGCATGAAACGGAGCTACACTCATGGAGATATGAGGCAACGAACAGGGCATGAAATTATCATAGAAAAAGACTTGGACGAAAACGAGGGGGGGTTTCGACCTCCAGATCTAGGGTTCGGGCGTGTCTCTCGAGGTTCACCGGACTTGCGCCAGAGGAGAGGGAGATAGTGGCCGGAGCTTCACCGGAGGAGGGGTTCGACCGGCGAGGGTCGAGGACGAGGCGACGGATCCTGGCGAGGGGGCGACATGGCGGAGCGGCTCCCGAGGTGGGCGGCGGGCGACGCGGAGATCGGTGACGGCGGCGGGGACCGGCGAGGGTTCGGGAGGCGGCGGCCAGCGACCGAGGCAGTGGGGCGCGGTCGCTGACGGCGCGGAGGAGGCCGGGCGGCGGGGCGTGGCGATGGGCTTGGGGAGCCCCGCGTGGGCCGAGCTGGCCGGCGGCGCGCGCCGGTGGAGCTGCCCACATGGCAGTCTCTGGTTGGCCACGGCCGGCGGCGGGTTTCATCCGACTCGGGCCGGACGTGTCCGGCGTTGGGGGAAGGCTAGGTTAGGGTTTTATCTGTGCGAGAATTTCGGAGGGGAGCACCTATTTATAGGTAGGAGGAGGTAGGGGTGTCCAAATGAGATGTAGTTTTCGCCCACACGATCGTGATCTGACGACGGAGGGCATGGAAGTGGTTTGGATGGGTTATTGGGCTATTTGGAGGGGTGTTGGGCTGCAACACAAAAGAGGCTACCGCGGTTACCCGGTTAACCGTTGGAGCATCAAATGGACTCCAAATGGAACGAAATTTGACAGGCGGTCTACCGGCGGTCTACCGGTGGTGTACCAAGGCCCCTTGGCAAATCTCGGTCCATTCTGAGAACGTTTAACACCCGCTCACGAAAAGAGACAAGAGGGGTGCGCCGGTGCATGTGGGAGTGTCGGATTGCAAGACGGACATCGAGGAAAATGCTCGGATGCATGAGACAAACATGTATGCAAACGCGATGCACATGATGACATGATATGAAATGCATGACACGAACAAAATGCAAAACAAAGACAAAAACCCAACCACCAAGGGAATCTCATAACTTAAAGTCAAAAATGGCAAGAGTCGGAGTTACAAATATGGTAAGTTACATCTAGGGTGTTACAACACTCCACCACTACAAGAGGATCTCGTCCCGAGATCTAGGACTGAAAGAACACCGGATATTTGGAACGGAGGTGATCCTCGCGTTCCCAGGTGGCTTCTCGGTCGGATGGTGTGACCACTTCACTTTCAAGAATTTGATAGACTTGTTGCGAGTCTTGCGCTCAGTTTCTTCAAGAATAGCAACGGGATGCTCATGATAAGACAAATATTCTTGAAGATCAATCTCTTCGAATTTGATGGTGCGCTAAGGAGTCTTGAAGCACTTGCGAAGCTGTGACACGTGAAACACATCGTGCACATTTGCGAAGTTGGACGGAAGCTCAAGTTGATAGGCGAGATCGCCTCTTTTACCAATGATCTTGAAAGGACCCACGTATCTAGGGGCGAGCTTCCCTTTGATACCAAAGCGACAAGTGCCTTTCATTGGAGAGACGCGGAGGTAGACATGGTCTCCGATCTCGAAAGCCAAATCACGGTGCTTGCTATCATAGTAACTCTTCTGGCGCGATTGCGCGGCTTTGAGATTTTCACGGATGTCTTTGCACATTTCGTCAGCCTCTGCAATTAAGTCATTGCCAAGAAGTTAGCGTTCACCAGTTGTTGGGGATATGGCTACCAGATATGACCCGCCCAGGAGGGGCCGGGTCAACCACAATGGCGGGTTACTTAAGTGAAGCTCGAAGAGTATACAAGGTGACGGTTTACAAGAAGGCTTATAATAGGCCCAAGCCCAGAGGCGGCTTAAGGCCAGTAAGTATAAACCGCCATGTATGAATAAGACTTGTAAAGTAAGGCATGTAGAGATGTCACCGAGCTGGACACGTTGTATCAGCCGGCCGAGACTCTGTAGGCCGCAGGGCGTCAACCCGTGTATATAAGGGGACGACCCGACGGCGGCTTAGGGCAAGAAACAATAGATCGAGAGCCAAGCTAGCGTATTCGCTCCTTGGTCATCGAAACCTAGCAATACCACATCAACTGGACTAGGCTTCACCTTCACCGCAAGGGGCCGAACCAGTATAAAACTCTCGTGTCCTTTGTCCCGATTAACCCCTTTAAGCTTCCTAGTTGTGATGGCTCCTAGATTAAGTCCTTTCACTAGGACATCTGCCGTGACAATTCCACGACAGTTGGCGCCCATTGTGGGGCCAGCGCATGGTGGATTTGAGTTCTTGAAGGGCAACTTCGAAGGGCTCAAGGGATACGCTGTGGGCCGGATGACCAAGAGTCGTCACCGGCTCAATTGAGTACGGGTATCGGGTCCCCTTCGACGGGATCCACGTCTTCATCGGCCGGATCGGCGAGCCGGGTCCTGAGCCAGACATCTGCACCGACATCATCAAGACGGCTCAGTGCGCGAGACCCGCCCGGGCTCAGCCGGCTATGAAGCGTGCCTTCGTCGGATGCATCCATGGAGGGGAATTTTCTGAAGGATCTATGTCTAGTGGCGAGACGACCGTCCAGTCTGATGGCGAGTCATCCACGGGTGAGACAGATTCGTTGTATCAACTGCAAGATGGTGGGCTTGGGGGCTGTTCTGATGGCAGCAGTATTCCGGACCCCTTCGAGCCACCGAGCAGAGCAGGTGTCTTCATGACCGGCACGCAGGCCGCTCAAAACTCTACGGTTGCGGCAGCAATAACCACCGGGTCAGCAGCGGCCAGGTCAGGAGGCCCCGCGCGCCCACCGGCTCAGGTGCTGATGGAGCTCATGGATAGGATGATGACCCTATTGACTGTCGTGGTTGAACCGGCGGATCAGGCTCAGCATGATGCAGAGGTGGCACAGTTACGTGAGGAGGTAGCGCAAGCCAAGGAAAACCTGGCGGTGGAGGATGTCAGGATGGCTGCAGAGCGGGTGGCTTTGGATGCTCGGGCTCAGCAGCTTCAATAAGAGGCTTTTCGGCTCACGATGGATCTGAACGCATCAAACGAGGTCATGAGGAGAAGGCACCAGAAGACTCAATCACGTCTGCCTCTGACTTACGATCCTAGGAACCTCTTCCACACACCTGGTGCCGGTCCCAGTAACCCGCTAGAGGCGAACCGGATTACAACACCCGGGGCTGGGGCACCGGTTCAACCACGGACTGTGGAACCTGCTCGTGTGAATACTGCTCCGTCTCATTATGCACCGACACCACCGACGGACTGGGGCACCGTCTCTTTGTTGCTCGTGTGGGTCATTTTTCTAACCCTTTGGAGAATCTGATCGCTGCATCGGCATGTTTGGCGGCTCTCCCAATGGAAGGCGACTCTCCGACGGCGATCGAAACGCGAAGGGCCAGAGAACTTCTTCAGACGGCTCTGGCACGGCAGGAGGCATACTCTTATAGTCGAGACAGGATTCATTCGACCCCTCGCCCAAGCCGGAGCCCGAGCTATAGCAGGCATATGGATTCAGCAGTCGTGTCAAGCAACGCCCAGTGCCGTAACCAGCCATGTAGGCATGACCCGGCGCGTGATGGAGCTCTTAACTTGGTTGACCAGGATAGGATCCGCCAAGAGGGTTAGCGGGCGGTTCAACAGGCAGCTGAGCAGGCGGCTCACTGATGTCTACTACATAACCTTCTTCTTGTAGACGTTGTTGGGCCTCCAAGTGCAGAGGTTTGTAGGACAGTAGAAAATTTCCCTCAAGTGGATGACCTAAGGTTTATCAATCCGTAGGAGGCGTAGGATGAAGATGGTCTCTCTCAAGCAACCCTGCAACCAAATAACAAAGAGTCTCTTGTGTCCCCAACACACCCAATACAATGGTAAATTGTATAGGTGCACTAGTTCAGTGAAGAGATGGTGATACAAGTGGTATATGGATAGTATATAAAGGTATTTGTAATCTGAAAATATAAAAACAGCAAGGTAGCAAGTGATAAAAGTGAGCGTAAACGGTATTGCAATGCTAGGAAACAAGGCCTAGGGTTCATACTTTCACTAGTGCAAGTCCTCTCAACAATACTAACATAATTGGATCATAAAACTATCCCTCAACATGCAACAAAGAGTCACTCCAAAGTCACTAATAACGGAGAACGAACAAAGAGATTATGGTAGGGTACGAAACCACCTCAAAGTTATTCTTTCCAATCAATCTGTTGGGCTATTCCTATAAGTGTCACAAACATCCCTAGAGTTCGTACTAGAATAACACCTTAAGACACAAATCAACCAAAACCCTAATGTCACCTAGATACTCCAATGTCACCTCAAGTATCCGTGGGTATGATTATATGATAAGCGTCACACAATCTCAGATTCATCTATTCAACCAACACAAAGGACCTCAAAGAGTGCCCCAAAGTTCTTACCGGAGAATCACGACGAAAACGTGTGCCAACCCCTATGCATAGGTTCATGGGCGGAACCCGCAAGTTGATCACCAAAACATACATCAAGTGAATCACGTGATATCCCATTGTCACCACAGATATCCACGGCAAGACATACATCAAGTGTTCTCAAATCTTTAAAGACTCAATCCGATAAGATAACTCCAAAGGGGAAACTCAATTCATTACAAGAGAGTAGAGGGGGAGGAGAAACATAAGATCCAACTATAATAGCAAAGCTCGCGATACATCAAGATCGTGCCAAATCAAGAACACGAGAGAGAGAGAGAGATCAAACACATAGCTATTGGTACATACCCTCAGCCCCGAGGGAGAACTACTCCCTCCTCGTCACGGAGAGCACAGGGATGATGAAGATGGCCACCGGAGAAGGATTGCCCCCCCCGGCAGGGTGCCGGAACGAGTCTAGATTGGTTTTCGGTGGCTACAGAGGCTTCTGGCGGCGGAACTCCCGATCTATTGTGCGTTCTAGAAGTTTTAGGGTACGACGATATATATGGGTGCATGAAGTATGTCGGAGGAGCCACGGGGACCCCACGAGGTAGGGCGCGCGCCTTAGGGGGGTGGGCACGCCCCCCACCCTCGTGGGCAGCCCGTTCTCCCCTGACGTGCACTCCAAGTTCCCTGGGTTGCTTTCCTTCCAAAAATAACTTCTCTAGTTGATTTCCTTCCGTTTCGACTCCGTTTGATATTCCTTTTTCTCGAAACGCTGAAATAGGCATAAAACAGCAAATCTGGGCTGGGCCTCCGGTTAATAGGTTAGTCCCAACAATAATATAAAAGTGGAAAATAAAGCCCAATATTTCCTAAAACAGTAGATAATATAGCATGGAGCAATCAAAAATTATAGATACGTTGGAGACGCATCAAGCATCCCCAAGCTTAATTCCTGCTCGTCCTCGAGTAGGTAAATGATAAAAAGATAATTTTTGATGTGGAATGCTAGTTGGCATAATTTCAATGTAATTCTTCTTACTTGTGATGTGAATATTCAGATCCGAAAGATTCAATACAAAAGTTTAATATTGACATAAAAACAATAATACTTCAAGCATACTGACTAAGAAATCATGTCTTCTCAAAATAACATGGCCAAAGAGAGCTATCCCTACAAAATCATATAGTCTGGCTATGCTCCATCTTCACCACACAAAATATTTAAATCATGCACAACCCTGATGACAAGCCAAGCAATTGTTTCATACTTTTAATTTTCTCAAACCTTTTCAATCTTCACGCAATACATGAGCGTGAGCCATGGACATAGCACTATAGGTGGAATAGAATGGTGGTTGTGGAGAAGACAAAAAGGGAGAAGATAGTCTCACATCAACTAGGCGTATCAATGGGCTATGGAGATGCCCCTCAATAGATATCAATGTGAGTGAGTAGGGATTGCCATGCAACGGATGCACTAGAGCTATAAATGTATGAAAGGTCAACAAAAGAAACTAGTGGGTGTGCATCCAACTCGCTTGCTCATGAAGACCTAGGGCATTTTGAGGAAGCCCATCATTGGAATATACAAGCCAAGTTCTATAATGAAAGATTCCCACTAGTATATGAAAGTGACAACATAGGAGACTCTCTATCATGAAGATCATGGTGCTACTTTGAAGCACAAGTGTGGTAAAAGGATAGTAGCATTGTCCCTTCTCTCTTTTTCTCTCATTTTTTTATTTTTTTATTTGGGCCTTTTCTCTTTTTTATGGCCTCTTTTCTTTTTTTTATTTGGGCTTCTTTTGCCTCTTTTCTTCCTTTTTTAATTTGGGCTTCTTTGGCCTCTTTTATTTATTTTTCGTCCGGAGTCTCATCCCGACTTGTGGGGGAATCATAGTCTCCATCATCCTTTCCTCACTGGGACAATGCTCTAATATTGATGATCATCACACTTTTATTTACTTACAACTCAAGAATTACAACTCGATACTTAGAACAAGATATGACTCTATATGAATGCCTCCGGCGGTGTACCGGGATGTGCAATGATGCATGAGTGACATGTATGAAAGAATTATGAATGGTGGATTTGCCACAAATATGATGTCAACTACATGATCATGCAAAGCAATATGACAATGATGAAGCATGTCATAAACGGAACGGTGGAAAGTTGCATGGCAATATATCTTGGAATGGCTATGGAAATGCCATAATAGGTCGGTATGGTGGCTGTTTAGAGGAAGGTATATGGTGGGTGTATGGTACCGGCGAAAGTTGCGCGGTACTAGAGAGGCTAGCAAAGGTGGAAGGGTGAGAGTGTGTATAATCCATGGACTCAACATTAGTCATAAAGAACTCATATACTTATTGCAAAAATCTATTAGTTATCGAAACAAAGTACTACGCGCATGCTCCTAGTGGGATAGATTGGTAGGAAAAGACCATCGCTCGTCCCCGACCGCCAGTCATAAGGAAGACAATCAGTAAATAAATCATGCTCCGACTTCATCACATAACGGTTCACCATACGTGCATGCTACGGGAATCACAAACTTAAACACAAGTATTTCTCAAATTCATAACCACTCAACTAGCATGACTCTAATATTACCATCCTCATATCTCAAACAATTATCAAGTATCGAACTTCTCATAGTATTCAACACACTCATAAGAGAATTTTATTATTCTTGAATACCTAGCATATTAGGATTTTAAGCAAATTATCATGCTATTTAAGACTCTCAAAATAATCTAAGTGAAGCATGAGAGTTCATCTATTTCTATAAAATAAAACCACCACCGTGCTCTAAAAGGATATAAGTGAAGCACTAGAGCAAATGACAAACTACTCCGAAAGATATAAGTGAAGATCAATGAGTAGTTTAATAATTCTGAAACTATGTGAAGACTCTCTAACATTTAATAATTTCAGATCTTGGTATTTTATTCAAACATCAAGCAAATCAAAAGAAAATGACATCTAAGAATAGCAAACATCATGTAAAGAAGCAAAAACTTAGGATCAACCGATACTAACCGATAGTTGTTGAAGAAGAAAGGTGGGATGCCAACCGGGGCATCCCCAAGCTTAGATGCTTGAGACTTCTTGAGATATTATCTTGGGATGCCTTGGGCATCCCCAATCTTGAGCTTTTGTGTCTCCTTAATTCCTCTCATATCACGGTCTCCCTAAATCTCAAAAGCTTCATCCACACAAAACTCAGCAAGGACTCGTGAGATAAGTTAGTATAAACCATTGCAAAAACCTTATCATACTCTACTGTAGCAAATCACTAAAATTATTATTCAACATTTCATACTAAATGCCTCTGCATATTTAACAGTCCTATCCTCAAATAGAATCATTAAAGAAGCAAACATAACAACAATCTACCTAAACAGGATAGTCTATAAAGAATGCTGCAACATCCATACTTCCCTAACTCCAAGAATTATGAAAGAAAATTCCCACTGTATTAAATTTATCAGAGCTTAATATGCAAAAGGTTTCAACATTTTATCACATTCTGACTTTTCTAGGGAATTATTGCAACAGCGGTGAACTTTCTGTTTTCAAACAGCAACATGTATACTTGTAACATAGGCATAGTAAAGGCTATCAATGCCACTTTTATTGAAATTAAAGATGCAAAATATTGTTCTAAATAACAGCAAGAAAATTGTAACAAAATAAATTGACGCTCCAAGCAAAACACATATCATGTGGTAAATAAAAATATAGCTCCAAGTAAAGTTACCGATGAACGAAGACGAAAGAGGAGATGCCTTCCGGGGCATCCCCAAGCTTAGGCTCTTGGCTATACTTGAATATTACCTTGGGGTGACTTGGGCATACCCAAGCTTAGGCTCTTTCCACTCCTTGTTCCATAGTCCATTGAATCCTTACCCAAAACTTGAAAACTTCACAACACAAAACTTAACAGAAAACTCGTGAGCTCCGTTAGTATAAGAAAGTAAGTCACCACTTCAAGGTACTGTAATGAGCTCATTCTTAATTTATATTGGTTTTAAACCTACTGTATTCCAACTTATCTATGGTTCATACTCTCCGATACTACTCATAGATTCATCAAAATGAGCAAACAACACACGAAAAACAGAATCTGTCAAAAACAGAACAGTCTGTAGTAATCTGGATCAAACGTATACTTATGGAACTCATAAAATTCTCAAATAAATTGGTGGACCTGAGGAATTTATCTATTAATCACCTGCAAAAATAATTAACTAAATATCACTCTCCAAATAAAAATGGCAGCAGTTCTCGTGAGCGCTAAAGTTTCTGTTTTTTACAGCATGATCAACAAGACTTTCCCCAAGTCTTCCCAAAGGTTATACTTGGAACAAACACTAATTAAACACATAAAACCACATATAAACAGAGGCTAGATGAATTATTTATTACTAAACAGGAACAAAAATTAAGGAACAAAAATAAAATTGGGTTGCCTCCCAACAAGCGCTATCGTTTAAAGCCCCTAGCTAGGCATGATGATTTCAATGATGCTCACATAAAAGATAAGAATTGAAACATAAAGAGAGCATCATGAAGAATATGAATAGCACATTTAAGTCTAACCCACTTACTATGCATAGGGATTTTGTGAGCAAACAACTTGTGGGAACAAGAATCGACTTGCATAGGAAGGTAAAACAAGCATAACTTCAAACTTTTAAGCACATAGAGAGTAAACTTGATATTATTGCAATTCCTACAAGCATATGTTCCTCCCTCATAATAATTTTCAGTAGCATCATGAATGAATTCAACAATATAACCAGCACCTAAAGCATTATTTTCATGATGCATAAGCATAGAATTTTTATTACTGTCCACACAAGCAAAATTCTTCTCATGAATAATAGTGGGAGAAAACTCAACAAAATAATTATCATGTGAGGCATAATCCAATTGAAAACTAAAATCATGATGACAAGTTTCATGGTTATCATTATTCTTTATAGCATACAAGTCATCACAATAATCATCATAGATAGGAGGCATGCTTTCATCATAATAAATTTGCTCATCAAAACTTGGGGGACAAAAAATATCATCTTCATCAAACATAGCTTCCCCAAGCTTGTGGCTTTGCATATCATTAGCATCATGGATATTCAAGGAATTCATACTAACAACATTGCAATCATGCTCATCATTAGTGCCAAACATTTTAATGCATTCTTCTTCTAGCATTTGAGCACAATTATCGGAATCCTTATTTTCATGATAGATATTAAAAAGATGAAGCATATGAGGTATCCTTAATTCCATTTTTTGTAATTTTCTTTTATAAACTAAACTAGTGATAAAACAAGAAACTAAAAGACTCGACTGCAAGATCTAACGATATACCTTCAAGCACTCACCTCCCCAGCAACGGCGCCAGAAATGAGCTTGATGTCTACTACACAACCTTCTTCTTGTAGACATTGTTGGGCCTCCAAGTGCAGAGGTTTGTAGGACAGTAGCAAATTTACCTCAAGTGGATGACCTAAGGTTTATCAATCCGTAGGAGGCATAGGATGAAGATGGTCTCTCTCAAGCAACCCTGCAACCAAATAACAAAGAGTCTCTTGTGTCCCCAACACACCCAATACAATGGTAAATTGTATAGGTGCACTAGTTCAGTGAAGAGATGGTGATACAAGTGGTATATGGATAGTAGATAAAGGTATTTGTAATCTGAAAATATAAAAACAGCAAGGTAGCAAGTGATAAAAGTGAGCGTAAACGGTATTGCAATGCTAGGAAACAAGGCCTAGGGTTCATACTTTCACTAGTGCAAGTCCTCCCAACAATAATAACATAATTGGATCATAAAACTATCCCTCAACATGCAACAAAGAGTCACTCCAAAGTCACCAATAGCGAAGAACGAACGAAGAGATTATGGTAGGGTACGAAACCACCTCAAAGTTATTCTTTCCAATCAATCCGTTGGGCTATTCCTATAAGTGTCACAAACAGCCCTAGAGTTCGTACTAGAATAACACCTTAAGACACAAATCAACCAAAACCCTAATGTCACCTAGATACTCCAATGTCACCTCAAGAATCCGTGGGTATGATTATACGATAAGCGTCACACAATCTCAGATTCATCTATTCAACTAACACAAAGGACCTCAAAGAGTGCCCAAAAGTTCCTACCGGAGAATCACGATGAAAACGTGTGCCAACCCCTATGCATAGGTTCATGGGCGGAACCCGCAAGTTGATCACCAAAACATACATCAAGTGAATCACATGATATCCCATTGTCACCACAGATATCCACGGCAAGACATACATCAAGTGTTCTCAAATCTTTAAAGACTCAATCCGATAAGATAACTTCAAAGGGGAAACTCAATTCATTACAAGAGAGTAGAGGGGGAGGAGAAACATAAGATCCAACTATAATAGCAAAGCTCGCGATACATCAAGATCGTGCCAAATCAAGAACACGAGAGAGAGAGAGAGAGATCAAACACATAGCTACTGGTACATACCCTCAGCCCCGAGGGAGAACTAGTCCCTCCTCGTCATGGAGAGCACCGAGATGATGAAGATGGCCACCGAAGAAGGATTGCCCCCTCCGGCAGGGTGCCGGAACGGGTCTAGATTGGTTTTCGGTGGCTACGGAGGCTTCTGGCGGCGGAACTCCCGATCTACTGTGCGTTCTAGAAGTTTTAGGGTACGACGATATATATGGGTGTAGGAAGTACGTCGGAGGAGCCACGGGGACCCCGCGAGGCAGGGGGCGCGCCCTAGGGGGGTGGGCGCGCCCCCCACCCTTGTGGGCAGCCCGTGTCTCCCCTGACGTGCACTCCAAGTTCCCTGGGTTGCTTTCCTTCCAAAAATAACTTCTCCAGTTGATTTCGTTCCGTTTCGACTCCATTTGATATTCCTTTTTCTCGAAACACTGAAATAGGCATAAAACAGCAAATCTGGGCTGGGCCTCTGGTTAATAGGTTAGTCCCAAAAATAATATAAAAGTGGAAAATAAAGCCCAATATTGCCTAACAGTAGATAATATAGCATGGAGCAATCAAAAATTATAGATACGTTGGAGATGTATCACTCACCAAGCTTTTCCGGTTTATCCGACGACCTCTGTTGAAGCAGGTGTGGCCACAAGGACAGAGGTGTCCCTTGCTTGGTGCCGGCTCTGCGTAATGAGCGCTTGCCAAAGGATTTCAAGGGGCCTCGGAAGGTGCCTAATTACACAGCTGACTTACAGCCTGGGGCATGGATTGAAAGTTATGAGATGGCCATGGAATTGCTGGAGGTCAGTGACGCAGCAATGGCTAAGTACTTCACTATGATGCTGGATGGAACGACCCGCACTTGGTTAAAGGGACTGCCCCCTAATTCCATTGGTTCCTGGGCCGAGTTAAAGGCCCGGTTTATTCAGAACTTCAAAGATACATGCAAGCAGCCCATGTCGATTGTGGACTTGACTAATTGCAAGCAAGAGGAAGATGAGTCCATGACCCATTGGGAGCGTCGGGTGAAGGAAATAATACATTCATCTGATAAAATGGATGCCGGCTCTGCGGTCTTAATGTTGGAGAAAAATTGCCGTTTTGAACCTCTGAAACAGAAGCTAGGGCGGCTCAAGCGCGATTGTAATGACATGGGCCAGTTGATGGCGGCTCTAGTCAAATATGCCGACTCAGATAGTACCAAGGACCCTGCGTCTGATGAAGATAAGACAGGGAAGGGAAAGAAGAACGGCAATGCTAAGCGTCTTCAGCATAACCCGACAAGTCAAGGAGGTAATAACAAACGTAAGGCTGACGGCAGCTCGGAGTTTGTGGCGAATGCGCAAGGCAACAATCAACAACATAAGGGGAGGCCACCTCCTCGGTCAGGCGGGTCAGGTCCCACCCTCGAGCAGTTGCTAAATGAACCCTGTCCAAGACACGGCACCCAGGAGAAGCCGGCCACCCATCTATGCAAAGACTGTACGACCATGAAGGCTTTCAAGAATTCTAACATGTTCGACGGTAATCATGGACCTGGCGGCGACTCGGGCGGTGGCGGTTTTCATGGCCCGGGTGGCAATTCAGGCGGTGGCGGTTTTCATGGCCAAAGCCCTCAAGGTAATCAAGGTGGTTATAATCAGCAATCTGGCCAAGGAGGTCAGCAGCAGCAGCAATCCGGATTTCAGAGTAACCCAAAGCAGCTAAGTAGTGGGCAGTATCATGTGTTCACCACCAGTTTATGCAAAAGAGACCAAAAGCTTCATAAGAGAGCGGTCAACGTTGTTGAGCCGGCGGTTCCTCGTTATTTGAGATGGTCTGAGCAGCCTCCCTGGGTTGACAATCCGGGTCATCTGGCTTTGGTGGTGGCGCCTCAGGTTGGTGGATATAAATTCACTAAAGTACTCATGGACGGAGGCAGTAGCATCAACATCCTCTATTATGAGACGTTCCATCGCATGAGGTTGACTGACAAAAGTCTTAAGACGTCCAACACTGTTTTTCATGGAGTGGTGCCTGGTAAGTCGGCATACCCAGTAGGTAAGATTGAGTTGGAGGTAGCTTTTGGAGATGAGCATGATTCCAGGGCTGAGAAATTAACCTTTGAGGTGGTCAAAATCAAGAGCCCGTATCACGCCCTATTTGGACGACTGTCTTATGCAAAATTCATGGCACGGCCGTGTTATGTTTATCTGTAGCTCAAGATGCCGGGTTATAAAGGTACTATCACAGTACATGGAAGTTAGAAGATATCCTTAGAGTCTGAGGAAGGCGATGATGCTTACGTGGAATCTGTTTGCGCAAAGGAGGAGTTAAAGTTCTACAAAGACAACGTTGACCCGGTAGACATGACATCTTTGAAGAAGCCAACTACGGAGCATGAGCCAGCGCTGAAGTTTAAGTCAGCTGACGATACCAACATGATTGATTTTGTGCCTGGCGACTCATCTAAACAATTTATTATCAGTGCTAATTTGGATCCCAAATAGGAAGGCGCTCATCGAGTTCATCCATGAGAACCGGGACATCTTTGCATGGAAGCCTTCTGACATGCCGGGTGTACCGAGAGAACTCGCTGAGCACACTCTCAATATTGATCCAAAGTTTAAGCCGGTCAGGCAGTTTCTTTGGCAATTCAACAAGGAAAGGCGCAAGGCTATTGGAGAAGAGGTGGCCCGGCTTTTGGCAGCCGGGTTCATTATTGAAGTCTTTCATCCAGAATGGTTGGCTAACCCGGTGCTTGTACTCAAAAAGAACGGCACCTGGCGCATGTGTGTGGATTATACAGACTTAAACAAATCTTGTCCGGCTGATCCTTTCTCTCTCCCTCATATTGATCAAATCATTGATGCTACGGCGGGTTGTGAGCGTTTGAGCTTTTTGGATGCTTATTTTGGTTACCATCAGATCAAGATGGCGGTTAAGGACCAGGAGAAGACAGCTTTCATTACTCCATTTGGAGCCTTTTGCTATGCGTCCATGCCCTTTGAGCTTAAGAGTGCCCAGGCGACTTATCAGCGGTGTGTGCAGAACTGTCTTCATAATCAGATTGGGTGTAATGTTCATGCTTATGTGGACGATATAGTGGTGAAATCCAGAGAGAAGGAAACCTTGGTAGATGATCTGAAGGAAACCTTTGATAACCTCCGGGTCTACAAGATGATGCTTAACCCGGCCAAGTGCATTTTTGGAGTACCGGCGGGCAAGCTCTTGGGTTTTTTGGTGTCTAACAGAGGCATTGAGGCTAACCCGGTGAAAATCAAGGAGATTACGTCTTTGGCTAAGCCGGCATGCATCAATGACGTTCAGCGGTTGGTGGGTCGTGTCGCAGCTCTAAGCCGGTAATGTGTGAAGGCTATGTCGTTATATCAAATGATGAAGAAGACGGATGATTTTGTCTAGAGTGATGCTACTAACTCTGCCTTTGAAGATCTGAAAAGACAGCTCGCTGAGCCACTGGTTCTTGCTGCTCCCGTTGATAATGACCCACTGTTGTTATATGTGGCTGCTAACACACGTGTTGAGGCATATCTCTCTCAATGTGCTTTTGGTGATTGATGACAACGTGTTTGCGGACTAATCGTGTGCTTTGAGCGTTTCAGAGATTCATCCTTGGCACAAGACGATTTCTTCCCCTTGGAGTTTCATTCAAGACGGTGTAGCTCTTTTGTTTCTCTTTCGGTGGTCTAATTGCGTAGAGGGCACCGTACTATCAAGAGGGGGTCCGCTGTGGTATTGCTTGGGTGGAATCAACATGTACACTTCCGCTTCTCACCCTCAGAGCTCTTCCACTTCAATGGAGAGATCTTTTCTCTACTTGTGTGTCTTGTCTGGGTCCCAGCGGTAGTACCGTGCTACCCAGCGGTAGTACCGCTGAGGGGTCATAAGCGGCAGTACCGCTCCGCAGCGGTAGTACCGCCGGTGACTCCGCAGCTGTACTACCGCTGGCTTGCCAGGTTCCTAGCACCTTGACTCAAGGGCTCTTTTTCTCGTGTTGGGTTTTGCGGCACTAGTTGCAGCAGTAGAGGCAGCAGTACCGCTTCTCAGCGGTAGTACCGCCCCTACCACTGCGGTAGTACCGCTCTAGGTCCAGGTCCCTGCTTCTCTCCTTTGCGCGGCAGTACCGCTAGTGGGAACGGCAGTACCGCTGGCTCAGCGGTAGTACCGCCCACCCAAGCGGTACTACCGTCCTCTGCGGGGCTGTTTAGTGGGGCAACGGTTGGATTGTTTCCCCCACTATAAAAGGGGGTCCCCTTCTTCCCCGTTGACCTACCTCTTCCCTCTCAAGCTCCATTAATGCTCCAAGCTCCATTTTCGCCCGATCTATCTCTCTAGCCAATCAAACTTGTTGATTTGCTCGGGAGTGGTTGAGAAGGCCCCGATCTACACTTCCACCAAGAGATTTTCGATTCCCCCACCTATCCCTAGCGGATCTTGTTACTCTTGGGTGTTTGAGCACCCTAGACGGTTGAGGTCACCACGGAGCCATAGTCCATTGTGGTGAAGCTTCGTGGTACTGTTGGGAGCCTCCGATTAAGTTGTGGAGATTGCCCCAACCTTGTTTGTAAAGGTCCAGTCGCCGCCTTCAAGGGCACCAATAGTGGAATCACGACATATCGCATTGTGTGAGGGCATGAGGAGAATACGGTGGCCCTAGTGGCTTCTTGGGGAGCATTGTGCTTCCACACCGCTCTAACGGAGACGTACTTCCCCTCAAAAGGAAGGAACTTCGGTAACACATCCTCGTCTTCACCGGATCCACTCTTGGTTATTTCTTACCTTTACTTGTGCAAGCTCTTTAGTGTTAGTTCTCTTGCTTGCTTGTTTGTTTGTTGTTATTGCATCATATAGGTTGCTCACCTAGTTGCACATCTAGACAACCTACTTTGATGCAAAGTTTAATTTGGTAAAGAAAAGTTAAAAATTGTTAGTTGCCTATTCACCCCCCCTCTAGTCAACCATATCGATCCTTTGAATTGGTATCAGAGCCTCATCTCTTTATTAAGGACTTTACCGTCCGAAGAGTATGGTTGATACCGTTTATGATGTGGAGGAAGACTCCGGTGTGAATCCGATCTCGTCTACGGGCGATGGAGGAACCTCGGTCTCTCATGAGGAGTTCAATGTGGCCTTGGAGACATTGAAAACCTCCATGACGACCGAGGTTGAAAGCATGTTTACTAAATTCCTTGAAGGGCTTAAACTATCCACCGCACCGTTGAGAGTGGGTAATCCCACCGACAAGGTGACGGATGCTACCTCCGATAAGGGGGAAGCTAGTAGTGAAAAGGCTCCTTCTTCTAGTGGTAAGAATGGCACCAGCATCTTTGCTCATGTGGAACCACCACTTATTTATGGTGGACCGGTTCCTTCCACTCATTTGAATCATGCCGGTCCTCCCCCTAAGATTGTGAAAAATAAGGACTTTGATTCTTGGGTTTACCGCTTTAGACGTCATTTAAATCATGTGAACACTAATCTTTGGAGAATCATTGAAGAAGGTTTCTATCCGCATGATCCAAGCAACTTCACTCCTCGAGAAGCCGCGGATAATCAATTCAATGAGAATGCTCTCTTCATCATTCAAGATGCAATTACACCCGAAGATCTACCTCATCTTCGGCCCTTCACCTTGGCCAAAGACGCATGGATTTGTGTTGTCTCACTCTACCGGGGAAGTGCAAGCATTCAACGCTCCAACTATGAAGTGGTGCAAGATGAGGCCGATGAGTTTGCAATGAAAGAAGATGAAGAACCTCGTGAGCTTTATCGGAGAGTAACCAAACTCGCAGTCTCACTCCAAGATCACGGGAACAACCACACGGATGACAATTGGATCAAGAGCAAATTCCTCAAGGCAATGATGCCCTACCACAAGGCCATGTCCTCCGTCATTCGTCAAAGGCCGGACTTCCACACTTTGACCTCAAGCAAAGTGTTGGATGAGTTTGTGGCCATGAACATTTTGGACAAGACCGCAGACAATGCGGTGCTTCGTTCTCAAAGGGCAAAGAAGCCCAACCTTGCATTGAAGGCCAAGCTCTGCGTTGAAGAAGAAGAAGAGGAAGAAGAGGAGAGCAACCCCGAAGATACAAAGTATGCATATCATGAACACATGGCACTTGCTTCAAGGCAATTTTGGAGCAAGAAAAACTCAAGGCCAAACTTTAACAAAAACAACTCAAGTGGCACGAAGAGCAAGCAACGTGTAAGGACTTGCTACAATTGTGGCAATGTGAGTCATTTTGTTGCAGAGTGCACGTATGAGAAGAGGGAAGACAATGGTGGCAAGATCATCCGAAAGGACAAGGCCAAGTCGTTCCCCAACAAGAGCAACTTCACCAAGAAGACTCCTCCCAAGGCATTGGTGGTACAAGAAGAGTACAATGAGGATGATGACGATGATGAAGATGGTGAGTCGGTTGCCATGGCCTCAGTTGCCATTGCGACGACTACACGGGTGTCTCTCTTCGACTCACCCAATGAGAGCATCACCGCCAAGTGCCTCATGGCTAAAGCCACCAACAAGGTAACCTCCAATATCAAAACTACCATCATTAATCATCCTTCTTCGATGGATAGCATTGATGAACATGAGGGAGCTAATGTGGAGGTGAATGAGTCTGATGCCTTTATGGACAAACTTAAGGGTAAATCCAAGAAGCACTTTGTTGCTCTCTTGGAACAACTTGGTGAAGCCAATGACATGATCGAGGCTCACGAAGATACCATCTCTAAGATGGAAGGGCATAGTCGTGACTATGCCGATGAGATCTCGGATCTTTCCAATGCTCTTGAGGAAGAGCATGGTCTTCATTTGGCTCTTGAGGAGTCACACAACGTTGATCATGCTAAGTTAAATAAAGATTTTGATCATGTTCTCATTGTTTCTCGTGTGCTAAACTCCGAGAAGGCCGAACTTGAGGTTGATTTTGCTAGACTCAAAGAGGAGTTTGATCTACTTGACAAGGCTCACAAGGTCTTGAAGGGTGCTCATGCTAGCCTCAAAGAGTCTCATGATCAACTTCAAGTAAAGCTAACCAAGGAAAAAACCACTTTTCCTCGTATGATGTTAATTGATAATGCAAATGCTACTAACCCGTGTTGTGAGCATGTGCATCTTGTTGAGGAGAACGCTAAGCTAAAGGTGCAACTTGAGAAAGGTCTTGTGACCTGCATACAAGCCAAGAAGAACCTCAACGACCTCTTGACCAACCAAAAGGGAGTTGTGGCCAAGGAAGGGGTTGGGTACGTGCCCGAGTCCAAGAACAAGAAGAAGAATGACAAGACCAAACGACCTCCTCCTCTCATGCAAACCTTTGTGAAGGAGGGAGAGAGTGCTTCCAAGGAGAAGAATAATAATGCGAAGGACCTCCGACTAATTTAATCCTTCTTATGTGTTATGTCGTGCTAGTGATGGGCATGTCTATGCCAAATTTGTTGGTTCTCCTCATGAGTACATTGAATGCTCTATTTGGGTTCCAAAGACCCTTGTTACTAACATCAAAGGACCCATTACAAAATGGGTACCTAAAATCAAGCATTGGTCTATTGTAGGTGTTTGCTTCCGGTGGGGGATCATGGTTGCTCGACAGCGGAGCTACAAATCATATGACCGGAAGCAAGGACTTGGTGGTGGAAGTGCACAAGATTCCATCTATGCCCACCAATGTCGAGTGGGGTGACGCCTCATATTCTAAGGTATTGGGACTTGGCAAGGTAGTCATCTCTCATGATCTCACGATCGAGAAGGTCATGCTTGTTGAGTCCCTTGCGTACAATTTACTTTCTTTTGCCACTTTCTTTGATATTGATACTGTGGCCCTCTTGTGGAGTAAGACTCTTAAAGTAGCCTTTGTTGGGCATGTCGAGAACGGTCTATATGTGATTAACTTTTCGGAGCGACCCACTAAGACCGTGACATGCCTAATGGCTAAAGTTGATGTGGGATGGCTTTGGCATCGCCGTCTAGCCCATGTCAATATGAGATCTTTGCAAAGTCTTCTCAAGGGGGACCATGTCCGTGGACTAACGAATGTTAGTTTTGCTAAAGATCGTGCTTGCAGTGCTTGTATCGAGGGAAAGCTACATGAGAAGGCTCACCCTCCCACGACTATCATTTACTCAAAGAGGCCTTTGGAGCTCCTTCACTTGGATCTCTTTGGGCCTCCATCCTTTGATAGTCTTGGGGGTAGGAAGTATTGCTTGGTGATTGTGGATGACTACTCAAGATACACTTGGGTGTATTTCTTCAAGAGGAAGAGCGAGACCCAACAAACCGTCATTGACTTTGCAAATGAAACACAACGTCAACACAATGCAAAGATCTTGACAATAAGAAGTGACAACGGCACTGAGTTCAAGAACTACACCTTGGATGAGTTTCTTAGTGATGAGGGGATAAAGCATCAATATTCCACACCTTACACCCCTCAACAAAACGGTGTTCCGGAGAGGAATAACCGGACATTGATGGATGCGGCAAGGACCATGATGGCAGAGTTCAAGTCTCTGTACAACTTTTGGGCCGAAGCCATCAACACCGCGTGTCATGCATCCAATCGGCTCTACCTCGGCAAGGGCTTGAACAAGACTCCATATGAGATACTCACCGGTAACAAGCCCAACCTCAAGTACTTTCGGGTGTTCGGGTGTAAGTGTTTCATCCTCAAGAAAGGTGTTCGGTTGTCTAAATTTGAGGCTAGAGCTTATGAGGGCATATTTGTTGGTTATGCTACAAACTCTCATGCTTACCGTGTCCTTAATAAATCCACGGGACTTATTGAGGAGACATGTAACGTGGAGTTTGATGAGAATAATGGCTCCCAAATGGAGCAAAGTGGCACTTGTGATGTAGGTGATGAAATTCCTCCTCAAGCCATAAGAAGAATGGGTGTTGGTTTTATCCTACCCATTGAGGAACCCCTTGTGGCCGAAGGAGAAGGACAATGCTCCACTCAAGTGGAGCCATCACCAACCCAAGGCCCACACGCTTCCGAAGAACAACGTGAAGGCCCTCATCCTCAAGAACAAGACCAAGGGCAAGATCATGCTCAAGACGGTGTTGACACACCAAGTGATGCCCAAGGTCAAGTTCTCTCCTCCGAGCAAGTTCAAGAACAAGAACAAGCTCAAGACGACGCTCAAGATGATCAAGTGACCACTCCTCGTCTCACCCCCGAGGAGGAATTGGAGCGTCGTGCCGCCAAGGTTGCTTCCAAGCTCTCCACCAAGGATCATCTCATGACGAATGTGCTTGGAAGCTTAAGAAAGGGGGTAAGCACTCGTAGACAATTAGCAAACTATTGTGAACATCACGCGTTTGTCTCTTGTGTCGAACCCCACAAGGTCTATGAGGCGCTCGAAGATCCGGATTGGCTCAATGCCATGCATGAAGAACTCAACAACTTCGAGCACAACAAAGTGTGGAGATTGGTGCCAAGACCGACGGGGAACCACAATGTCATTGGAACCAAGTGGATATTTAAGAACAAGCAAGATGCCCATGGGATTATCATTCGCAACAAGGCTTGTTTGGTAGCACAAGGCTACTCCCAAGTCGAGGGTATTGACTACGGTGAAACCTTTGCTCCCGTTGCTCGTCTTGAATCCATTCGCATGTTGATTGCATATGCTTCTCATCATAACTTTAAGTTACAACCAATGGATGTGAAGAGTGCTTTTCTTAATGGTCCTATTAATGAATTGGTTTATGTCAAGCAACCCCCCGGGTTTGAGGATCCCTACTTTCCCGATCATGTGTATCAACTCGATAAGGCACTCTATGGCCTTAAACAAGCCCCACGTGCGTGGTATGACCACCTTACCGAGTTGTTACAAGACCGTGGTTTTGAAGTTGGGCTAATCGACCCCACTCTTTTTACTAAGAAGGTCAAAGGGGAGTTGTTTGTGTGCCAATTATATGTTGATGATATTATCTTTGGTTCCCCTAACAAAGCTTTCAATGAGGAATTTGCCGCTCTCATGACCTCAAAGTTCGAGATGTCTTCCATGGGAGAGTTGAAGTTCTTTCTAGGGTTCGAAGTGAAGCAAAGAAGAGAAGGAACCTTCATCAACCAAGCCAAATACACTCAAGACATGCTCAAGAGATTCAAGCTAAGTGATGTCAAGCCGGCTTCCACTCCAATGCCCACCAAGTGCCAACTTGACATAGATCCCAATGGTAAAGCGGTGGATCAAAAGGTATATCGCTCCATGATTGGATCCTTGCTTTACCTTTGTGCATCTAGACCAGATATCATGTTGAGTGTGGGAATTTGTGCACGGTTGTAAAACGACGGCCAGTGAATTGTAATACGACTCACTATGTGGCGGTCAAACGAATCTTTCGATATTTGGCTCATACCCCAAACTTTGGCTTATGGTACCCAAGAGGAGCAAACTTCAAGCTTGTAGGGTATTCGGATTCCGATTGGGTGGGAGACAAAGTGGATAGGAAGTCCACTTCCGGAGGGTGCCAATTCCTTGGTTGCTCTTTGGTAAGTTGGTCTTCCAAAAAGCAAAGTTGTGTGTCTCTCTCGTCCACCGAAGCGGAGTATGTAGCGGCAGGTAGTTGTTGTGCACAACTCTTATGGATGAGGCAAACTTTAAAGGATTACGGTGTCATTTGTGACAAAGTGCCTCTTTGGTGTGACAATAAAAGTGCCATCAAGATCTCTCTCAACCCGGTGCAACACTTCAAGACGAAGCATATTGAGATTCGGTATCACTTCATCCGGGATCACATTAGGCGAGGAGAGATCGAGCTCAACTATCTCAACACTCATGATAACCTTGCAGATATTTTCACGAAGCCCTTGGATGAAGCAAGATTTCGCGAATTAAGGCATGAGCTAAATATCATTGATTCGAGCAATGTGACTTGAACCCTTGCACACCCCACCACACTCAATTTGTTGTCTAGTTTAGATGTAGGCATGGACATAGGGGGAGTGTTGTTCTCTCAATGAACTCTCCCTCCCCCTTTATGCATAAATTGATCAAGTCTTTCACAATTAGCCATTGTTGATGGTACTTGTGCTTCAAAGAGGAGTTTTGGTCATGGGCCCAAGGTTAAAATCTTCGCGGCGCCATACCTCTTGACTCAAACATAGGTGGCCTTAGCCACCGCCCTCTCTTGAAGATGTGTGTCTTGGACTCTTGCTGGTGTGTTCTCTCTTCTTCTTGCCTTTTGTTCTTTTTTTCTTTCTTTTTCTCGAGCTAAGCCATGTTGTTTAGTTGCCATGGCGTGCTGGGCGGTATTACCGCTGGTGGTGCGCGGTACTACCGCTTATAAGCGGTACTACCGCCCCCAGCGCAGTACTACCGCTGCGGGACGGGACCAGGGGGTTATATCGGGCAGGGGGAGGTTTCTTCTCCCCCATACCCATTCGCTTCGCCCCCTCGTTCCTCTTCCTCTCTCCAACCATGCATCACCGCAGGAGGGGTCCGGCGGATCTTCGTCTCCGGGGCGTCCCTCTCCATTTCCTTTGATGGAGTCGATCCCCACCTCGTTCTCTTGCCATGGATGCCGGTATTGCCCCCGTTCCTTCTCTCCTTTTGTCTCATTTCTAGATCTTGCGTCTTAGGGGCAATGGTGGTTGCATCTCTAGATTTTTGGCTAAATCTAGGCTTGAGTAGGTTGGAGAAGGCAACTAGACTATCTAGATTAGAGTTTGGTAGCAATATTTTTGAATTTGGCAGGCCGGTAGTGCCGGATCTGACCACGGTAGTAGGGAACTGCTGTTTCCCCGCCTCGAGCGGTACTACCGCTCTCTATGGAGCGGTACTACCGCTTGGGCGGTATTGCCGCATGCATGTCACGGTACTATCGCTGCCTGCCAAGTTCCATCATGTTCCTGCCATACCTTGATCCTTTTGTTGTGTTTGTTGGCTTATCCTCGTTCTTTTTGGTTGTTTTGCGTGTTCTTGTGTTTGGTTCCAGGTGTTGATCATCCTGAGCAGCAGGTCTGCCATGTCAACCCCGGGCGTGCCACGTCAAAGCGCTACCACACCTCTAAGCCAGCAGGTGGTTCCTCTAGCACTCAACCGCCACCAGCAGGCGCATCCGCAAGTGCTCCACCAGCACCTCAGCAGTCGAAGAGATCCGCCAACAAGCCAAAGGGAAAGACTGTGACTGAGATGACTGCCAAGGAGTTTTGGGAAAAGCGTCGCCGCAACCCCTATGAGGCGGACCAAGATCCCACTTTGGTCAACCGCCCGTTTTGGAACCGCTTTCAGTTTGCCATCTATTTTGATGTCATCAAGGCCAAGAAGAATCTCTATGTTGATATTCGCTCCATCGACACTGATGCCATGGAGAAGGACCCTGAGTACTTTGGCGAAGCCCTTTAGATGTGTACTCAGCTGAACATTCTCAGGATCATGCAGTTCAACAAGGATTTCGATGCAGATTTGGTGGCTCAATTCTTTGCTACCATTCATCTTGGAACTGATGCCGACAGGACTCTGACTTGGATGACCAATGGCAAGTTGCTTTCTGTCAAGTGGAAGGCCTTCATGGAGTTACTTGATGTGGAAGATCAAGGGCTTGACACTCCAGTAGGATTCCGCCCTCACCGCAATGCTACATCCACTCACAAGCAAGCCCTTTGGCCCTACTGCACTGTGAAGGTTCACCCAGTGACTAAGAAGGAAACCTATGAGCTATCTACGTTTCTGGACATTCTTCATCGTGTCTTCCGTGAGACTCTTTTCCCTCGCATCGGGAATCTGGATCAGGTCCACTCCTATCTCGTGGACATGCTTCTTTTCTGCCAGCATGAGAAGGAAGCAAACACTGGAGAGATCCTGGATATTTCTCATGTTATATGGTATGAACTTCTCTCTGCCGTTTCTGAGCGCAAATGCCCGGTATATGGTCCATTCATCATGAGGCTCATTGAAAAGGCCTGGGCTCGTGTCTATCCCAGTGTGTTGCTGGAAACTACAGACTTGATTTCTCATGAGATCAAGCGTCTGAGGAAGAAGGACAATTGGGGCACCCCAGCGCCTAAACCCGGGGGTCCATCTACTGCTGCTGCTGCTGCCATGGAGGCTGAGGGTGAGGCTGCAACTGATGATCACGAGGAGGACTTTGGGCCCGCTAGTGCAGAACCTTCTTGGGCAAAGAAGCTTAAATGCAAGATGAAGAAGCTTTTCTGCATGGAGTCTCATGGTCAGTACATGACTCATGTGGCTGAGAAGTAGGCCAGGGTGCGCCACAAGGAGCTCATGCGTCACCTGGGTGTGACCGTTGTCAACGGTTCTGAGGGACAAATCACTGAAGAGGAGGAATGGATTCACCAGCATTTCCCTTGGACTGATTCAGACGCCGAGCAGTTTCCGACCAACGACGGAGATGCAGATGATCACGCTGAGATGTGATGTTGGAGATCCTCAGCTTGCCATCACCTGGAGCCGTAGCAACGCTCTTTGCCCTTTTGGTGTCTCGATGCCAAAGGGGGAGAGAGTTTAGGGATTTGGGTTGTTGCTGTGTTGCAAGTGTGTCTTTGTGTCTTGTGTTTTCTCGTGTGATTTCTAGTTGTCTTTGCTTGGTTTGGTTTGGTGCCAGTGAGACCTAAGTTCTAGTCATATGGTGTGAGACATATGCTCCCTATCGCTACCTTATTACTTATGTCCATTCAGTACTGTAGTATCTTATGAGTTGCATGCTTATCCTGTGTTATACCCTTCTCTCTTATATCCTGTGCTTAGAATTGTTGGACTATAAAATATAGGGGGAGTGTTGATCCGAATGTGTGTGTCTTGCATTCCAAAGGCTCCACTAACTAGGTGCACAGAATCAGGGGGAGCCCATCTATATTTTGTAGTTCTAAGTATCCTTACTTCTATATCTTTTCTTTGTGCAAATCCCTAGTTGTCATCAATCCACCAAAAAGGGGGAGATTGTTGAGGCATATCTCTCTCGATGTGGTTTTGGTGATTGATGACAACGTCTTTGCGGACTAATCGTGTGCTTTGAGCATTTCAGAGATTCATCCTTGGCACGAGACGATTTCTTCCCCTCGGAGTGTCATTCAAGACGGTGTAGCTCTTTCATTTCTCTTTCAGTGGTCTAGTTGCGTAGAGGGCACCGTACTATCAAGAGGGGGTCCGCTGTGGTATTGCTTGGGTGGAATCAACACGTACACTTCCACTTCTCACCCTCAGAGCTCTTCCGCTTCAATGGAGAGATCTTTTCTCTACTTGTGTGTCTTGTCTGGGTCCCAGCGGTAGTACCATGCTACCCAGCGGTAGTACCGCTGAGGGGTCACAAGCGGCAGTACCGCTCCGCAGCGGTAGTACCGCCGGTGACTCCGCAGTTGTACTACCGCTGGCTTGCCAGGTTCCTACTGCCTCGACTCGAGGGCTCTTTTTCTCGTGTCGGGTTTTGCGGCACTAGTTGTGGTAGTAGAGGCGGCAGTACCGCTTCTCAGCAGTAGTACCGCCCCTACCACCGTGGTAGTACCGCTCTGGGTCCAAGTCCCTGCTTCTCTCCTTTGCGCGGCAGTACCGCTGGCTCAGCGGTAGTACCGCCCACCCAAGCGGTACTACCGCCCTCTGCGGGGCTGTTTAGTGGGGCAACGGTTGGATTGTTGCCCCCACTATAAAAGGGGGTCCCCTTCTTCCCCGTTGACCTACCTCTTCCCTCTCAAGCTCCATTAATGCTCCAAGCTCCATTTTCACCCGATCTATCTCTCTAGCCAATCAAACTTGTTGATTTGCTCGGGAGTGGTTGAGAAGGCCCCGATCTACACTTCCACCAAGAGATTTTCGATTCCCCCACCTATCCCTAGCGGATCTTGTTACTCTTGGGTGTTTGAGCACCCTAGACGGTTGAGGTCACCATGGAGCCATAGTCCATTGTGGTGAAGCTTCGTGGTATTGTTGGGAGCCTCCGATTAAGTTGTGGAGATTGCCCCAACCTTGTTTGTAAAGGTCCGGTCGTCGCCTTCAAGGGCACCAATAGTGGAATCACGGCATCTCGCATTGTGTGAGGGCGTGAGGAGAATACGGTGGCCCTAGTGGCTTCTTGGGGAGTATTGTGCCTCCGCACCGCTCTAACGGAGACGTACTTCCCCTCAAAAGGAAGGAACTTCGGTAACACATCCTCGTCTTCATCGGATCCACTCTTAGTTATTTCTTACCTTTACTTGTGCAAGCTCTTTAGTGTTAGTTCTCTTGCTTGCTTGTTTGTTTGTTGTTATTGCATCATATAGGTTGCTCACCTAGTTGCACATCTAGACAACCTACTTTGATGCAAAGTTTAATTTGGTAAAGAAAAGTTAAAAAATTTAGTTGCCTATTCACCCCCCGTCTAGTCAACCATATGGATCCTTTCAACACGTGCTGTCAGTGTGGCCATTATTGTAGAACGCAAGGAGGCTGGCAAGGAATATCTGGTTCAACGGGCGGTTTACTACGTCAGTGAGGTGCTCATTGAGTCCAAACAGAGATATCCACATTGGCAGAAACTTGTTTATTGGGTGTTCATGGCGAGCCAGAAGCTTAAGCATTACTTTCAGGGTCATCCTATCACTGTGGTTAGTTCTGCTCCTTTAGGAGGTATTATTCAAAATAGAGAAGCCACGGGACGAGTCACCAAGTGGGCCATTGAACTTTGTTCTCATGGTTTAAAGTATGTGCCACATACTGCCATCAAATCTCAAGCGCTGGTGGACTTCATTAACGATTGGACGGAGTTGCAGATACCTGAAGAGAAGCCAGACAACACATATTGGACGATTCATTTTGATGGGTCCAGGCAATTGGAAGGCTTGGGGGCTGGAGTTGTTTTAACTTCCCCTCGAGGTCACAAATTTTGTTATGTGTTGCGGTTGATGTTTCCTTGTACTAACAACGCAACTGGGTATGAGGCCTTACTCTGTGGTCTTCGAATGGTTAAAGAAATGAGTTTAAGCCGGGTAAGGTGCCTTGGCGACTCAGATTTGGTGGCTCAGCAAGTATCAGGCAAGTGGGACTCCAAGGATCCTCTCATGGCGTCTTATCACCGTGAGGTTGACGCTGTTGCTAGACACTTCAAGGGTTATCAAGTGGAGCACATTGACCGCATAAAGAACGAATCAGCTGATGCTTTAAGCCGGTTGGGATCTCAGCGTAAGCCGGTGCCACCTAACACTTTTTTAGATGTTCTGCATAACCCTTCTGTCAAGTTGCCTACAGAGGAAGACTTGGTTGTTCCAGACCCGGAAGCACAATTGGTGGCGGCTCTTCATGTCATTCCAGATTGGACAGTGCCGTATTTGGCTTATATGACCCAGGGCGAGTTGCCGGAGGATGAGACCTTGGCTAGACAGATAACCCGGTGGTCTAAGTCAATGACAATTTCCGATGGTGAGTTGTATCATCGTAGTGTCACCGGAGTGTTTCAAAGTTGTGTCTCTCCTGAAGAAGGTCAAGAAATTCTCCGTGAGATCCATGAAGGAGATTGTGGCCATCATGCCGGTTGAAAGTCTCTTGTGGCCAAAGCTTTCCGTCATGGTTTTTACTGGCTAATGGCTCACGCCGATGTGGAGGATCTAGTCAGTAGGTGCGATGGGTGTCAAAAATTCGCACGACGAGCGCACGTGCCGGCTCAGGAATTATGGATGATTCCAATTACTTGGCCATTTGCAGTCTGGGGGCTTGATATGGTTGGACCTTTCAAAAGATCCAAAGATAAAAAGACACACCTTTTGGTGGCAGTGGACAAATTCACAAAGTGGGTTGAGGCAAAGCCGGTTAGTAAGTGTGAAGCGGCCACGGAGGTTCAATTCATGAAGAAAGTGATCTTTCATTTTGTCTTTCCACACAGCATCATCACCGACAATGGTACTAACTTGTCCCAAGGAGCTATGGAAGAATTCTGTCAACGGGAACATATCCGGCTTGATGTTTCACCAGTAGCTCACCCCCAATCCAATGGTCAAGCTGAAAGAGCCAATCAGGAAATCTTGAAAGGTCTAAAACCCCATCTTATGGTCCCTTTACAACAGACGCCGGGGTGTTGGGTAGAAGAGTTACCCTCTGTGATATGGAGCATCAATACTACCCCTAACAGATCTACGGGTTATACACCTTTCTTCATGGTTTATGGAGCAGAGGCAGTCCTGCCCAGTGACATCCATCATGACTCGCCCCGAGTGGCGGCTTACGTTGAAGCTGATAACGAACAAGCCAGTCAGGATGTGCTTGACTTATTGGATGAAGAGCGTGACTTAGCGGCAGCCCGCTCAGCAATTTACCAACAGGACCTGCATCGTTACCACAGTCACCGGGTTAAGTCAAGAACCTTTCAAGAAGGTGACCTAGTGCTCCGGCTCATCCAAGATCAGACTGATACGCACAAGCTATCCCTGCCTTGGGAAGGACCCTTTGTGGTCAGCAAAAACTTGAATAACGGGTCATACTACCTTATCGATGTTCGAGAGCACAAAGACTCACGTAAGTCGGAGGAGGAGACCCGCCAGCCGTGGAATATTGCTCATCTTCGGCCTTACTACACTTGATCCACCGGCTCTCATAATGTACATACTTTGACGTTGTATATATTATGATAAGCAATAAAGCAGGACCTTTGTCCTTTTCATCCTTAATGATCACGTGTCTTTGTTATTTTAAGTATAAAACAACCAATTGGGGGCTGATCGTATTCGAATCTAGCTTAACCCTCTTGGTCCAGCTCATGATCGTATTCGAATCTAGCCGTTAAACCTCATGATCACTAGGGGGATTCTTGTTCAAACATAGGTCGTATTCGAACCAAAGAGAACATAGCTGTCGTTACCCTCTTGATCGGCGCAAAGCCAAACTCACTACAGGGCTTCTTGATCGTATCCGAATCATAGCATAACCCCTTTTGGGTCCGACTTGGATCATATTCGAATCAGGGTTGTTATAAACCCCTCAAGGCCATTTGGGGGCTTCCTGTTCAAACATAGGTCGTATTCGAACCAAAGAGAACATAGCTGTCGGTACCCTCTTGATCGACACAACGCCACAACCATTGGGGGCTACATGATCGTATTCGAATCCTAGCTTAACCCCTTTGGTCCGTTTTACTGATCGTATTCGAATCAGAAGCCTCCAAATTTTTCTTGATATTTAACTTACATTGTTTTAAAGATAATCTTTTGTTTTTCGGTTTTTTGTTGTCTAAATCGAACTGTAAGTATGGTTTCAATTTTAACCGGCTTGGTTTTTGACAATGAATTGCCAAGTGTATAACAGTCATCATACATACGGAAGTATTGGCTTTTAAATACTGGGTTATCACCCTTACTGTTCGGGTTACATAAGCCGGCAGTCCAGATTCAAGATCACAGGTATGATATTGTCGTTAAAATTCATAACAGACTTATCTGTGTTTTCTTCAATCAAAGACTTTCCAGCCTTATTTATCCTTACATCTAGCCTTGATTAGACATTTATGTTAATTTCCATATGTATGTACTGGGAGTTTTGACCCGTCCAGCGACAAACCGCCAGGACAGTTTTTCATCTTTTACATACAGGAATGGATTCAAACGCTACAGATATGACAAAGGATGTAAAGCATATTTTGACACAGCGGATAAAAGTGTCATACACAGTATGATATGCACGATGGCATAGGCAGATCATGAAGTTTTAAGCTAGCCTATTACAAGGTGTTTGGAGCCCAAAAGGATAATGTTGTTTTTCTCCTGAACAGATGCTAAACTAAAACCGGCTCATTAAATCTTGGTCAGGTTATTTGGATGGTTACGACTCCTCCCTCGCTGGTTCATCTTCCTCCGCCGTTTGGAAACTGGTTTGGACCAATCAAAGCCAGGAAGAGCAACGAACTCAGCTTCCTCATCAATTAGACCAGACGGGTCAATTTCTAGGGCAAAGGTGTGCTGGCGAACTGGCGGGAGTAGATCTGTCACTTTATACGAAGGAGTCGCCATATTTTTATTCTCAGCATCAAAACCCGGCTGATACTTATCAACATTGGTCTCGTCGCCAAGGATGGTAGCATGAGGTCGAATTCCCTTCACACAAGCAGCAAAATCTTCCTGATCAAACGGAGTCCCGTCTTCCTTAAAGCTGGGATACCCTTGGCTACATCCGCCGGGTCTAGCTCCGGTACCCAGGCTTTGGAGCGGTTTAGAGCAGTTAGGGCTCCAGCTCTTGCACAGGACCGCTTGACTTCTTGGAATCTGGCGGGTAAGATAGATAACTTCTTCAAGACATCACTCAAGAGGTTTGGTCCTTGGTTGGCTGGGGAAATAATGGCAAGCGCCCGTTGAGCTCTAGTGTACAGTTGCTCCACCAGGGTGTAAACCGCCTTGAGTTTTATCAAGCTGTTTTGGCTCAGATTGCTGCTCTGTGGACCTATGAGTATTTTAAAAAAGTTTAAGCAGGCGGCTTATATTTATGGCAAAAATATAGTTTAAGTAAATAATACAATGACTCACCAAAGATTGCAGAGACCATCTGAGACACACGGTTCTTTAAACCGGTGAGTTCCGTGGTAACCTCCTTGAGAGCCGCCTCGGCTGTCTCAGCATGCTGTATCAGCAAGGTTTTTTCATCGGCCCAGGATTTTTTCTCTACATCAAAACTGGTCTTCAGTTTCTCTGCTTCAGCTAGGCTCAACTGGAGTTTGGAGTCAGCATTCTTTATCTCAATCTCTTGAGCCGCCAACCGGGTTTTCGCATCAGTTAGTTGAGAATCCAAGTCAGTTATGGCGGTCTACAGACATGCACAGGTGTGTCAAAATTTATTCCAATAAAGGTCATAATGATTAAAGTCCTAAGTGCTTTGAAACACAACACCACTCAGCACTTGGGGGCTAATGTCTGCCAAAGCAATTTTTAAATGCAAAAATGACTCTTCTATGATTAAAGTCCCAAGTGTTTTACAAGTAAGAACGCTTGGCACTTGGGGGCTAATGCATGATATTCAGAAAGTTTTTCCTCTTGAGCTGGATAACAATATTAGTTTGGACTGATTCAAGACAGCTATGAAGTTAAGTACCAGCTCATTCATGATAAATTAAGCCGACCCTTGGGGACTACAGGTGAAATTATGCTAACCAGATAAATCTGGTTAAACATTTTAAACCGGACTTGGAAAAATCTAGGTCAGTACGTCAACATATATCACAAGTCTACAGATCATTCATGTTTATCATAATCAGGAGACTTGGGGGGCTGGCAGAGCATATAAGTTAATGAAAGCTTGAGATCATACCTCATATTTTAATTGCAGCTGTTTGACCATCTCAATTTCAGAGTCACGGCTAGAATGCACGTGACTAAGGTAGCCAGATAGCACATCACTAATGCTCAGGTGAGCATAGTGAGAGATGTCAAAACGAACTTTCTGTTTTCCAAAGCCACTTGCTTGGCGGAGTGTCTGGCCAGTATCGTTGGATTGCCTGGCTCAACGAATCTACTACCAGTGATCAGAACATCATTGTCATAAGTCGCCGGCGGGTTAGTTGAGCTTGACAGTTCAACAGTAGAGGGATTGAGAATGGTCTTGTCAACAGACGGCTTAGGAAGATCTATTTGAACATTCACAGTAGGGTCTTCTGGTACTTCAGATTGTCCTGGGGCAGGAATCAGTGATGCCGGTTCAGCGACTTTTGGATCTTCAGTCGGCTTAATCACCCTTGCCTTCTTGGGTTTTGCTTGACCACTAAGAGGAATTTGATGAATCGGTATAATGATACGGACATAAAGATGCAGAAGAAGGATAACTATCTTTACCCAGGGGCAGTCTTGAAAGCCGGAAGTTGAGTTTGTGAAGAATCACCAGAAGAACGAGAGACCTCCTGCAAAAGTGAAATCACAATTAAAAAGAGCAAGGAAATAGATTCATTGATAAAGGCAAAAGTCAAAGGTGAAGGAAACCTCATTCTGGCATTTCCGAGGAGTTTTTGGTAAGCCGGAGGGCAGTTCATTGTCGTCACTAGTCCGGGTCTGACGGCGGCTCTCATGTTGCTGCTTTTTCAAAAGAAAATGAGGATCCAAATAAGCCAAAGGGTGTGAAAACCTTACTTTCCGGGTTACCAGTCGAGGTTTCTGTCTTGGCAAAGGTAATGAGTCGGAGGCAATAATTACCTATTCTTCTACTGCCTGGCTGGCCCCCGTGTCATCCTGGTAATAGTCAGTGTCAATAAGATTGTTAAAAAGCAGGACAAGAGAGTCAAGGGCTACCTCCAACTCAGAAACATCATCCAGCTTGAGCATATCAGAAGCAGTTGTTTTCTTCTTAAATTTCCGGGTCGTCTTCTTGGTGGCTACAGCGGCGGCTCTAGCTTTTTTGGCAGCTTCATGATCATATTTGGCCTTGCAAAAGTCAGATTTGGCATGTAGGCAAATAACAGGTTAAAAATCATGCAAGTACTTAACTACTGAAAAAGGGGAGTCAAAGGGATTTACCTCTGGTGCCGGGTTAAGTTTGCAGAAAGGATTCAATCCTACTTTGCTTCAGTCTTGATATTTACTTTTGACAAGAGTGGTTGACATTTCAACAATGGCCTCTTCAGTCAGTTGTAGAGAACTATGACGCAGAGGGTCATCTGGGCCTCCAGCATAGTTATACATCAAGTCAGATCGGCGGCTCAGAGGGACGACCCGCCATGCGATCCAACAGCGGATCTAGTCAACTCTAGTTAAGCCGTTTCCCAACAAGGCTTGAACCCTTTTGATGGTTGGGATGAGCTTCTTACATTCAGCGGCAAAAAGCTTGTCAAGGAGTGAAAACTTAGCGTCAAGACGCTCCGCGCGATAACCCGGCATTGGTTTCACATCAGCTGGCAACGTGTCTTTGCAATAAAACCAAGTTTGGTTCCAATCCTTGGGATGGCTTGGTAAGACTACTAAGGGAAAGACAACATCCCGTCTGCGCTGAATCGAAATTCCACCAAGTTCCAAGCTGGGGTCGTTGGTGTATTCATCCTGGCGGTTCAAATAGAAATACTCTCTGAAGAGTTCAACGATAGGTTCTTCTTGAAGATAAACCTCGCAGAGAACTTCAAAATTGCAGACGTTTGATATGGAGTTGGGTCCAAGATCTTGTGGATGAAGCTTGAAAAAATGCAGAACATCTCTGAAGAATTTTGAGCCGGGTGGTGAAAACCCCGGTTCATATGATCACTAAAGATGATGACTTCACCATCCTTGGGCTGAGGTTTTTCTTCGGCCGGGCCAGGGGCGCGATACGACATAATGCTCTTCTTCGATAAATACCCAATGGTAACAAAATCTTTCAGAGTGGCGTCAGTGACTGTGGAAGGGACCCATTTGCAAACTGTCGTCGTCTTTGGCGGCATGGTGAGAGGACAAGCTAAAAAGGAAGTAATTTGCCGGTTTAAGTTAAATGGTGGAATCACGAGCTAATGTCTGCAATATAGATGGTGTGATGGCGGCTTAAGTAAGGGCTAATGATATATGAAGGAAAAATGAGCCGGCATGATAAGTCGCCATGACTAAAGGTATTCAAAGGTTGCCGGCGACAAAAAATTGGCTGAGTACTGAGATAAACAAGTTTCACAAGCTATTGCTACTATTTTGGATCAAGATTGTTCAAAAAAGGAAAATAAATCTCGACCTAAGAAACCAGTACAGAGGAGTTCATCAGTTCTAAGGAGGCCTTTGTACAAGAAAAGGGGATCTACTAGCATCTGAAATGGATGCGAAACAGCTACCGCATGAGTTCCATACTTCTTTTAGATCAAAAGGGGATGCAGTAGAGAAACTACGAAGAATCCACGATGAACAGCGAAGAACACAGAAGAACTTGCAAACCCTAAATGTGGATCTAAAGTGCGGAAAAGGGAAAACTTACGGACGCAGATCTACTACGGAGGGTCGCCGCCGTTCTTTGGACAAAGTCAGGTTGATACAGCGGCCAAGGTTGAGGACGACGGTGAGAGCTGCGGCGGCGGCGGAGCTCGAGTGGCAGAGGGATTGCAAGAGTAGGAGGAAGAAGAATGAGGAAGACCAGCTATGCCTATTTATAAGGAGATAGGCGAACAGGCAGGTGCGAAAAACGAGGAAGGCCAAAATGATGATTATCCAGCTAATTAGATGCCTTGATTTTCGGAAGGCATTTAAGATAAGGATCCGTTAAGATCACGTCGTGGCGGGTTTCCAAATTTTCTGAAGATGACGTCATGGCGGGTTACAAGGCTTTTACCAGCGGTGGAAGATGGATTTCTTCTACGTGTTGAAGATTGACATGAACAAAGTTCAAATCAACCTGGGGCCTAATGTTGGGGATATGGCTACCAGATATGACCCGCCCAAGAGGGGTCGGGTCAACCACAATGGCGGGTTACTTAAGTGAAGCCCGAAGAGTATACAAGGTGACGGTTTACAATAAGCCTTATAATAGGCCCAAGCCTAGAGGCGGCTTAAGGCCCGTAAGTATAAACCGCCATGTATGAATAAGAATTGTAAAGTAAGGCATGTAGAGATGTCACCGAGCCGGACACGTTGTATGAGCCGACCGGGACTCTGTAGGCCGCACGGCGTCAACTCGTGTATACAAGGGGACAACCCGACAGCGGCTTAGGGCAAGAAACAGCAGATCGAGAGCCAAGCTAGCGTATTCGCTCCTTGGTCATCGAAACCTAGCAATACCACATCAACTGGACTAGGCTTTACCTTCACCGCAAGGGGCCGAACCAGTATAAACCTCTCGTGTCCTTTGTCCCGATTAACCCCTTTAAGCTTCCTAGTTGCGATGGCTCCATGATTAAGTCCTTTCACTAGGACATCTGCCATGAAAATTCCACGACACCAGTCTCTGACCAATTGAGAGGAGTACGTCACTTTCTGCAATAAAGAATTTCGAATGGGGCCTTGCCCGAACTCGCTTGGAAGATGTTGTTGTAGGAGAACTCGGCATATGGAAGACAATCTTCCCACTTCATACCGAAGGAAATGACACAAGCCCTGAGCATATCTTTAAGGATTTGATTGACTCGCTCGACTTGGCCACTAGTTTGAGGATGGAAAGTTGTGCTGAAGCGAATGTTGGTTCCCATGGCCTTCTGGAAGGACTGCCAGAACTTAGAAGTGAAGATGCTTCCACAATCTGAAGATATCAATTGTGGAATGCCGTGCAAGGAGACAATCCTGGAGGTGTATAGCTCTGCCAGCTGAGCTGCTGTGATAGATTCTTTGATTGGAAGAAAAGGAGCCACTTTTGTAAGTTTGTTGATGACAACGAAGATAGCATCATTCCCACGCTTGGACTTGGGAAATCCAGTCACGAAGTCCATCTCAATATGGTCAAACTTCCATTCTGGAATAGCAAGAGGTTGGAGGAGACCAGCTGGCCGTTGGTGTTCTGCTTTCACTCTTCTACAGACATCACATTCGTTCATGAATTGAGCGATTTCTCGCTTCATTCGAGTCCACCAATACGACTACTTGAGGTCATGGTACATCTTTGTACTTCCAGGATAAATGGATAGGAGGGAATTGTGTGCCTCGTTCATAATGACTTTCCTTAGATCACCTTTAGGAACCACAATTCGATCCTCGAAGAATAGAGTGTCTTTGTCATCAATGCGATAGCACTTGTATTTGGGTTGGCTCTTGGCAATCCCATGTTTCACCTTCTTAACCATGGAATCAAGAAGTTGTGCCTCACGAATTTGATCTTCCAAAGTAGGAGAAACTTGGAGATTGGCAAGAAAGCCTTGAGGAACAACTTGGAGGTTCAGTTTGCGGAAAGCTTCACAAAGGTCCGGCTGGAAGGGCTTGAGAATTAAGTTGTTGCAGTAAGCCTTTCTGCTCAAACCATCCGCAATGACATTGGCCTTGCCTGGAGTATATTCAATACTCGGATTTTATTCTTGAATCATTTCGACCCAACAAGTCTGCCTAAGATTGAGGTTGGGTTGAGTGAAGATGTACTTGAGGCTCTTATGATCTGTGAAGATGTCCACTTTCCTTCCCAACAATACATGTCTCCACGTTAATAATGCATGGACAACTGCTGCCAACTCAAGGTCGTGAGTGGGGTAGTTCCTTTCGTTGGGCTTCAACTGGTGAGAGGTATAAGCCACAAATTTCTTCTCTTGCATTAAAAAAGCACCGAGACCTTGCAGGGAGGCATCACAGAAAACTTCAAATGACTTGGATTCATCAGGAGGAGTCAAGACAGGAGCTATGACTAACTTCTCTTTCAGGATGTTGAAACCAACATCACACTCAGGCGTCCAGACATACTTGACATGCTTTTGGAGGAGGTTGGAAATAGGCTTTGCAATCTTAGACAAATTCTCAATGAATCTTCGACAATAGCTTGCAAGCCCGAGAAAACTGCGGAGCTGCTTGACATTCCGAGGCGGTTCCCAGTTCACAATTGCAGACACCTTCTCAGGATTAACAGCGATGCCTTTGGCGGAGATGATATGACCAAGCTAAAGAACCTCATCAAGCCAAAACTCACACTTTGAAAACTTCGCATAGAATTTATGCTCTCTGAGTTTGTCAAGCACCAATCTCAAATGCTTGGCATGTTCCTCCTTATTCTTGGAAAAGACCAAGATATCATCGAGATACACCAGGACGAAATCATTTGTGTATGGGTTGAAGATGAAGTTCATCATGCGAGAGAACATTGGAGGAGCATTGACAAGGCCGAAAGACATCACAGTATATTCATAAGAGCCATAGCTTGTTCTGAATGTTGTCTTGGGGATATCTTGTTCACGAATGCGAATTTGATGATAACCCATATGGAGGTCAAGCTTGGAGAATACTTTGGCACCCTTAAGTTGCTCGAATACCTCATTGATGTTGGAAGTGGATACTTGTTCTTTATTGTCTTCTTGTTCAATGGACGGTAGTCGACGCAGAGTCGTTCCGATCCATCCTTCTTCTTGAGAAAAAGAACACCACAACCCCATGGAGATGAACTCGGTCTGATCAGACCCATACGCTCTTGTTCATCGAGTTGTTTCTTCAACTCCTTCAACTCCTCTGGTCCAAGCTTGTAAGGACGTTTGCAAACAGGTTCCGTGCCAGGCTCAAGATCGATAACAAATTCAACTGGCCGGTAAGGAGGCATTCCTGGAAGCTCTTCTGGAAAGACGTCTTGATATTCACAAATGACTAGAATCTGAGAGATGGCATTCAACTCGCCCTTCTCATTGAGAGAAAACAGTCGAATGGTTTCGTCACGAGCGGCATAGATGATCACATCCTCAGAAGAGTGTGTCAATTGAATCTGCCTGGCAGCACAATCAAGCTGAGCCTTGTGCTTAGAAAGCCAGTCCATGTCGAGAATTAGATCAATATCCGAGTCACCAAGAACAATTGGAGAAGACAGAAACTTATAGTCGCCCATCTCGATAGACACATCCGGTACGCAATTATTAGATGTCATTTGCTTACCCCGGGACACAATCTTCAACGGGAAAGGAATCTTTTCGGTCACAAACTCATGCTTGGCAACAAAAGGTCTTGAAATGAAAGAAAGCGATGCACCAGTATCAAACAATACTTTTGCAGGAAAGGAGTTAACTAGAATGTTACCCATGATCACTTCTAAAGAATCATCTGCCTGATCTGTGTTCATCATGTTCACCTTAGCATGCTTGGGATTATGCTTGACCACTGCATTGCTAAAAGATCTCACAGGAGGAGGAGGCGGAAGGCGCCTTTGGTTGAAGCATTTGTTTGCATAGTGCCCTTCCTGCTGACACTTGTTGCAAGTAACCTATGAGAGCGGCCGATGATAAGGACCACTTGACCTTGGCGCTTGAGACTGAGCTTTGTTCTGATAGCCTGGGCTGGGTGGGTGGGAAGATCCATTGCCACCTTTGCTCTTTGCATGTAAGGCTGACGAAACGGAGGAGGAGGAGGCAACCAGAACTTTTGTTGCTTAGCTGCCACTTGTGATGAAGAAGAAGATTGAACTGCATCCCTGACTCTCTTCTTAGATGCCTCACACTTGAGCTGAGCAGCTTCTTGCTTTAGTGCCATGTTGTAGAATTCATCAAACTTAGTTGGCTCAAGAAGCACGAGAGCTAATTGCAGATCTTCTCTTAGGCCACCTCTGAATTGATAAATCATACTCTTTTCATCAGGGATGTCTTGTTTAGCGAAGCAAGCAAGTTTTTGAAACTGGATATTGTATTGATACACGGACATGCTGCCTTGCTTGAGATTGCGGAACTCCTCACGCTTGCTCTCAGCAACACTTTGTGGAATGTGATGAGCTTTGAAGTCTCGGCAGAAATCATTCCAGGTAATCACACAACCTCCTCTGGAATCTCTGTATTGTTGATACCACTCAGCAGCTTGATCCTTGAGTTGAAACGAAGAAAACTTGACAAAGTCCTCAGGCCTGACATTCCTACATTCGAAATGTTTGCAAATGTCCACGAGCCAATCATCGGTGTCTGTGGCTTCGACGCAGTTGCTGAAGGACTCCGTCTGGTTTGTGAGGAACTGGTTGAGGGTAGCAAACTAAGGCTGATTGTTGCCTTGACCTTGATTTCCTTGGTTGCCTTGCCCTTGGTTGCGCTCTTGCAAAAGTTGCAATAGCATCTGAGTATTGGCATTGGTGGCTGCCATGACTGCTTGCCATGCCTCCGGAGGTGGAGGTGGTGGCGGAGGGTTCGACTGATCCCCATCATTGCAGTCCGGATTCTGATGCGTTGGAGGAGCCATCCTGAAGAGGTTGACATCCGTTAGTATCTTGAAAAATAGATATTCAAGCTGAATCAATGGATCGAAATTGTAACATATAGCCTTAACATTCGAACAAGAATGAACGAATGTATTCCAAAGTAAATCATCACACTTCCATTAAGTTGAGAAGCCACTTAGATAAAGGTAGATGAATAAAGCAACAAGGTACGTATATGAACAAATAAGTGGTAAGGATTACCCAATCACAAACCAAATATCTGCGGGAAGAAATACTAGAGCTACTTGAATTCCCACCTATAAAACTCCTGAACTTTCTAGTTATGCAATCAGGTGTTGGGGATACAGGGGAAGCATAATATCTCACCCAAACTAGCAAATCCCACATCCAGATGTATCCATCCTTTAACACATAACCAAGAAACCTTCGGAAATCATTTACCTCAACCTTTGAAAAGCATCTGTTATACGAGTTATGGCAATACTCCCGAACTCCCGCCCCACTACTGGGTGGCGTCGAGGTTATCTCACCAACAACTGCATAAAAGAGATTTTCGATGTCGGCGAACTCAGGTATTCCAGAATTGCAACGATAAAATTGTAACGAGAACACCTCGGAGCTCAACTCCCCGGTACACTGCCACAACCCCTAAATGTCAGGAGGCACCAAGAACATGAGCCAAAAAGGCACAGAAGATATGATGTCACCCATGTAAACATAGCAAGTTTTATTAACAGTTTCAGACTTAGCAAAAAAACAGAGCATGGCATAAATAGAATTATGAAGGCAACTTTGCGAGCTCAAACCACTCATCACAAAGCATTGCATGACAATATAAGTATATCCACAGCAGGATGACATGTTCATGAAGCTAACCATGGCAAGATCAAGATCATAGGATGCTTGGATCACCAACAATAACCATGGCAAAATTGATTAACATGTTAACATTCTGCCAGGAACATTTTATAGCAAAAGTAGAGCAAGAACAAGACATGCTAGGACACTCCATAATTGCAAGTAGGGGCATTTATGGATATAGCATAACCATATGTTCAAAACCTCCTTACTGAAGTATCTCAAAACTAGCATGGATATCACTGTAGCATCAAGTTTACATGGCATCAAAATAACAGCAGGCAAAAGACTTAGCAAAATCCTAAGTCCCTGAAAACAACAACATTGCGGAGACTACTTTGCATGCTTGTGCCAGTAACCACATTGATCAAAAAAATGCAAGACAAGCACCACTTTAAGTATGGCATGTTGTAGTTCAAAACACATGTAGAGCTCATGCTCATATGAAGCACACATCAAATGTGACAAAAATGACAAATCACCATGATATGATAAGTAACAGCAGTTAACATTTTATAGCACTCTTGCATCAATGATTAGGGCATCAAGATGAACTCAAACAAGCATGCCACAATGGAATGAAATGAAGAGCATCTCACAATGAACATTTTGATATATCATATGTATGAAACGGAGCTACGGTCATGGAGATATGAGGCAAAGAACAGGGCATGAAATTATCATAGAAAAAGACTTGGACGAAAACGAGGGGGGGTTTGACCTCCAGATCTAGGGTTCGAGCGCGTCTCTCGAGGTTCACCGGACTTGCTCCGGAGGAGAGGGAGATAGTGGTCGGAGCTTCACCGGAGAAGGGGTCCGGCCGGCGAGGGTCGAGGACGAGGCGGCGGATCCCGGCGAGGGGACGACGCGGCGGAGCGGCTCCTGAGGCAGGCGGCAGGCGACGCGGAGATCGGCAAGGGCGGCGGGGACTGGCGAGGGCGCGGAAGGCGGCGGCCGGCGACCGAGGCGGCGGGGCGCAGTCGCTGGCAGCGCGGAGGAGGCCGGGCGGCGGGGCGCGGTGATGGGCTCGAGGAGCCCCGCGCGGGCCGAGCTGGCCGGCGGCGCGCGCCGGTGGAGCTGCCCACATGGCAGTCTGATACGTCTCCAACGTATCTATAATTTTTGATTGCTCCATGCTATATTATCTACTATTTTGGACTATATTGGGCTTTATTTTCCACTTTTATATTATTTTTGGGACTAACCTATTAACTGGAGGCCCAGCCCAGAATTGCTGTTTTTTTGCCTATTTCAGTGTTTCCAAAGAAACAGAATATCAAACGGAGTCCAAACGGAATAAAATCTTCGGGAATGTGATTTTCTCACCGAACTTGATCCAGGAGACTTGGACCCTACTCCAAGGAGTCAAAGAGGCGGTCACGAGGGTGGGGGGCGCCCCCCCCTAGGGCGTGCCCCCCTGCCTCGTGGGCCCCTCGGTGCTCCTCTGACGTACTCCTTCCTCCTATATACACACGTACCCCCAAACGATCAGAACAGGAGCCAAAAAACCTAATCCACCACTGCAACTTTCTGTATCCACGAGATCCCATCTTGGGGCCTGTTCTGGAGCTCTGCCCGAGAGGGCCGTCATCACGGAGGGCTTCTACATCATCATAGCCTCTCCGATGAAGTGTCAGTAGTTTACCTCAGACCTTTGGGTCCATAGTTAGTAGCTAGATGGCTTCTTCTCTCTTTTTGGATCTCAATACAAAGTTCTCCCCCTCTCTTGTGGAGATCTATTCGATAATCTTCTTTTTGCGGTGTGTTTGTTGAGACCGATGAATTGTGGGTTTATGATCAAGTCTATCTATGAATAATATTTGAATCTTTTCCTGAATTCTTTTATGTATGATTGGTTATCTTGCAAGTCTCTTCGAATTATCCGTTTGTTTGGCCAACTAGATTTGGTAGTTCTTGCCAATGGAGAAGTGCTTAGCTTCGGGTTTCGATCTTGCGGTGTCCTTACCCCAGTGACAGAAGGGCATCAAGGCACGTATTTGTATCATTTCCATCGAGATAACAAGATGGGTTATTTCATATGCATGGAATTTATCCTCTACATCATGTCATTCTTGCTTAAGGCGTTACTCTGTTTTAACTTAATACTCTAGATGCATGCTGGATAGCGTCCGAATGAGTGGAGTAATAGTAGTAGAAGCCAGAATCGTTTCGAGTCTACTTGTCACGGACGTGATGCCTATATACATGATCATGCCTAGATATTCTCATAACTATACTCAATTCTGTCAATTGCTCAACAGTAATTTGTTCACCCATCGTAGAATACTTATGCTCTTGAGAGAAGCCACTACTGAAACCTATGGCCCCCGGGTCTATTCTCATCATATCAATCTCCATCACTTTAATATTGCTTTGCTTTTTTACTTTGCATTTACTTTTTACTTTGCATCTTTATACCAAAAATACCAAAAATATTATATCTATCAGATCTCACTCTCGTAAGTGACCGTGAAGGGCTTGACAACCCCTAATCGCGTTGGTTGCGAGTAGCTATCGCTTTGTGCAGGTACGAGGGACTTGAGCGTGGGCTCCTACTGGATTGATACCTTGGTTCTCAAAAACTGAGGGAAATACTTACGCTACTCTGCTGCATCATCCCTTCCTCTTCGGGGAAAACCAACGCAAGCTCAAGACGTAGCAAGAAGGATTTCTGGCGCCATTGCCGGGGAGTCTACTCAAAAAGTCAATATACCAAGTACCCATCACAATCCCTATCTCTCGCATTAAATTATTTGCCATTTGCCTCTCGTTTTCCTCTCCCCCCCAATTCACCCTTGCCGTTTTATTCGCCCTCTCTCTCTATCCTCCCTCTCTATTTGCCTCTTTTTGCCCGCTTGCCTTTTGTTTGCTCGTGTGTTAGATTACTTGTTTGTCGCGATGGCTCAAGATACTACTAAATTGTGTGACTTCACCAATACCAATAATAATCATTTGGGTGCTAGTGTCTCTACTATTCCCAAGACTTTGTGTGATTTACTAGATTTCCGTAATTTTGATGATTACTCTCTAAACTTGCATCTTGCGGATTCCACTATTAAGAAACCTATGGGAAGAATTAATGATGTTCTTATTGTTGCAAATAGGAATTATGTGCCCGTAGATTTCATTGTTCTTGATATAGATTGCAATCCTTCTTGCCCTATTATTCTTGGTAGACCTTTCCTTAGAACGGCTGGTGCGATTATTGATATGAAGGAAAGGAATATTAGATTTCAATTTCCAATTAAAAAGGGCATTAAACACTTTCCAAGAAATAAAATAAAATTACCATATGAAACTATCATGAGAGCCACTTATGGATTGCCTACCAAAGATGGCAATACCTAGATCTATCCTCGCTTTTATGCCTAGCTAGGGGCGTTAAACGATAGCGCTTGTTGGGAGGCAACCCAATTTTTTTTTATTCCTTGCTTTTTTCTCCTGCTTAGTAATAAATAAATTATTTAGCCTCTGTTTTGGTTCTGTTTTTTGTGTTTAATTAGTGTTTGTGCCAAGTAGAACCCTTGGGAAGACTTGGGGAAAGTCTTGTTGAACTTGCTGTAAAAAACAGAAACTTTAGCGCTCATGAGAACTGCTGTAATTTTTATTTGAAGAGTGTTATTTAGTTAATTATTTTTTCAGATGATTAATAGATAAATTCCTCACGTCCAGAAATTTATTTTAGAATTTTTGGGGTTTCCAGATCTTGCGCTAGCTACAGATTACTACAGACTGTTCTGTTTTTGACAGATTCTGTTTTTCGTGTGTTGTTTCCTTTTTTTTGATGAATCTATGGCTAGTAAAATAGTTTATAATCCATAGAGAAGTTGGAATACAGTAGGTTTAACACCAATATAAATAAATAATGAGTTCATTACAGTACCTTGAAGTGTTCTTTTGTTTTCTTTCACTAACGGAGCTCACGAGTTTTCTATTTTGAGTTTTGTGTTGTGAAGTTTTCAAGTTTTGGGTGAATTCTTTTGATGGATCATGGAACAAGGAGTGGCAAGAGCCTAAGCTTGGGGATTCCCATGGCACCCCCAAGATAATCCAAGGACACCAAAAAGTCAAAGCTTGGGGATGCCCCGGAAGGCATCCCCTCTTTTCGTCCACTTCCATCGGTAATTTACTTGGAGCTATATTTTTATTCACCAACATGATATGTGTTTTGCTTGGAGTGTCTTGTATTATTTGTGTCTTTGTTTGTTAGTATGCCACAATCATCCTTGCTGTACACACCTTTTGAGAGAGCCATACATGAATTAAAATTTGATAGAATACTCTATGTGCTTCACTTATATCTTTTGAGCGTAGTAGTTTTGCTCTATGTGCTTCACTTATATCTTTTGAGCGTTATAATTTTGCTCTATGTGCTTCACTTATATCCTTTGAGCTAGATAATTTTGCTCTATGTGCTTCACTTAGATCTTTTAGAGCACGGTGGTGGATTCATTTTAAAGAAACTATTGATCTCTCATGCTTCACTTAAATTAATTTGAGAGTCTCTTAATAGCATGGTAATTTGCTTAATAATAATATGCTTGGCATTCAAGATTTGTGAAACTTTCTTTTGAGTGTGTTGAATACTAAGAAAAGATTGAAGCATGATAATTGTTTTGAGATATGGAGGTGATAATATTAAAGTCATGCTAGTTGAGTAGTTGTGAATTTAAAGAATACTTGTGTTGAAGTTTGTGATTCCCGTAGCATGCACGTATGGTGAACCGTTATGTGATGAAGTTGGAGCATGATTTATTTATTGATTGTATTCCTTATGAGTGGCGGTCGGGGACGAGCGATGGTCTTTTCCTACCAATCTATCCCCCTAGGAGCATGCGCGTAATACTTTGCTTTGATAACTTCTAGATTTTTGCAATAAGTAGATGAGTTCCTTATGACTAATGTTGAGTCCATGGATCATACGCACTCCCACCCTTCCACCCTTGCTAGCCTCTCTAACACTGCGCAACTTTCGCCGGTATCATACACCTACCATATACCTTCCTCCAAATAGCCACCATACCTACCTATTATGGCATTTCCATAGCCATTTCGAGATATATTGCCATGCAACTTTCCACCATCTAGTTCATCATGACACATCCATCATTGTCATATTGCTTAGCATGATCATGTAGTTGACATAGTATTTGTGACAAAGCCACCATTCATAATTCTTTCATACTTGTCACTCTTGATTCATTCCATATCCCGGTACACCGCCGGAGGCATTCATATAGAGTCATACTGTGTTTTAGTATCGAGTTATAAACATTGAGTTGTAAATAAATAGAAGTGTGATGATCATCATTCAATAGAGCATTGTCCCAAAAAAAAGAAAGGTCAAAGAAAAAAAGAAGGCCCAAAAAAAAGGGCAATGCTACTATCCTTTTTTCCACACTTGTGCTTCAAAGTAGCACCATGATATAGCGAGTCTCATATATTGTGCTTCAAAATAGCACCATGTTCTTCATATAGAGAGTCTCATATGTTGTCACTTTCATATACTAGTGGGAATTTTACGTTATAGAACTTGGCTTGTATATTCCAATGATGGGCTTCCTCAAATTGCCCTAGGTCTTCGTGAGCAAGCAAGTTGGATGCACACCCACTAGTTTCTTTTGTTGAGCTTTCATACATTTATAGCTCTAGTGCATCCGTTGCATGGCAATCCCTACTCACTCACATTGATATCTATTGATGGGCATCTCCATAGCCCGTTGATACGCCTAGTTGATGTGAGACTATCTTCTCCTTTTTTTGTCTTCTCCACAACCACCATTCTATTCCACCTATAGTGCTATATCCATGGCTCACGCTCATGTATTGCGTGAAGATTGAAAAATTTAGAGTATGAAACAATTGCTTGGCTTGTCATCGGGGTTGTGCATGATTTAAATACTTTGTGTGGGGAAGATGGAGCATAGCCAAACTATATGATTTTGTAGGGATAACTTTCTTTGGCCATGTTATTTTGAGAAGACATGATTGCTTTGTTAGTATGCTTGAAGTATTATTATTTTCTATGTCAATATAAACTTTTGTCTTGAATCTTTCTAATCTGAATATTCATACCACAATTAATAAGATTTGCATTAAAATTATGCCAAGTAGCACTCCGCATCAAAAATTCTCTTTTTATCATTTACCCACTCGAGGACGAGCAGGAATTAAGCTTGGGGATGCCCGATACGTCTCCAACGTATCTATAATTTTTGATTGCTCCATGCTATATTATCTAATGTTTTGGACTATATTTGGCTTTATTTTCCACTTTTATATTATTTTTGGGACTAACCTATTAACTGGAGGCCCAGCCCAGAATTGCTGTTTTTTTGCCTATTTCAGTGTTTCGGATAAACAGAATATTAAACGGAGTCCAAACGGAATAAAATCTCCGGGAACGTGATTTTCTCACCAAACGTGATCCAGGAGACTTGGACCCTACTGCAAGGGATCAAAGAAGAGGTCAGGAGGGTGGGGGTGCCCCCCCTAGGGCGCGCCCCCTGCCTCGTGGGCCCCTCGGTGCTCCACCGACGTACTCCTTCCTCCTATATATACACACGTACCCCCAAACGATCAGAACAGGAGCCAAAAACCTAATTCCACCACCGCAACTTTCTGTATCCACGAGATCCCATCTTGGGGCCTGTTCCGGAGCTCTGCCGGAAGAGGGCCGTCATCACGGAGGGCTTCTACATCATCATAGCCCCTCCGATGAAGTGTGAGTAGTTTACCTCAGACCTTCGGGTCCATAGTTAGTAGCTAGATGGCTTCTTCTCTCTCTTTGAATCTCAATACAAAGTTCTCCCCCTCTCTTGTGGAGATCTATTCGATGTAATCTTCTTTTTGCGGTGTGTTTGTTGAGACCGATGAATTGTGGTTTTATGATCAAGTCTATCTATGAATAATATTTGAATCTTTTCTGAATTCTTTTATGTATGATTGGTTATCTTTGCAAGTCTCTTCGAATTATCCGTTTGGTCTGGCCAACTAGATTGGTAGTTCTTGCCATGGGAGAAGTGCTTAGCTTTGGGTTCGATCTTGCGGTGTCCTTACCCAGTGACAGAAGGGGCAGCAAGGCACGTATTGTATCGTTGCCATCGAGGATAACAAGATCGGGTTTATTTCATATTGCATGAATTTATCTCTCTACATCATGTCATCTTGCTTAAGGCGTTACTCTGTTTTTAACTTAATACTCTAGATGCATGCTGGATAGCGGTCGATGAGTGGAGTAATAGTAGTAGATGCAGAATCGTTTCGATCTCTACTTGTCACGGACGTGATGCCTATATACATGATCATGCCTAGATATTCTCATAACTATACTCAATTCTGTCAATTGCTCAACAGTAATTTGTTCACCAATCGTAGAAAACTTATGCTCTTGAGAGAAGCCACTAGTGAAACCTATGGCCCCCGGGTCTATTCTCATCATATCAATCTCCATCACTTTAATATTGTTTTGTTTTTACTTTGCCATTTACTTTTTACTTTGCATCTTTATATCAAAAATAGCAAAAATATTATCTATCGGATCTCACTTCCGTAAGTGACCGTGAAGGGCTTGACAACCCCTAATTGCTTTGGTTGTGCGTAGCTATCGCTTTTGTGCAGGTACGAGGGACTTGGAGCGTGGCTCCTACTGGATTGATACCTTGGTTCTCAAAAACTGAGGGAAATACTTACGCTACTCTGCTGCATTCATCCTTCCTCTTTGGGGAAAACCAACGCAAGCTCAAATACGTAGCATAGTCTCTGGTTGGCCGTGGGCGGCGACGGATTTCGTCTGGATCGGGCCGGACGTGTCCGGTGGCGGTGGAAGGCTAGGTTAGGGTTTTATCTGCGCGAGAATTTCAGAGGGGAACACCTATTTATAGGTAGGAGGAGGTAGGGGTGTCCAAATGAGGTGTAGTTTTCGCCCACACGATCGTGATCCAACGACGGAGGGCATGAAAGTGGTTTGGATGGGTTATTGGGCTGTTTGGAGGGGTGTTGGGCTGCAACACAAAAGAGGCTACCGCGGTTACTCGGTTAACCGTTGGAGCATCAAACGGACTCCAAATGGAACGAAATTTGATAGGCGGTCTACCGGTGGTGTACCAAGGCCACTTGGCAAATATCGGTCCATTCCGAGAACGTTTAACACCCGCTCACGCAAAGAGACAAGAGGAGTGTGCCGGTGCATGTGGGAGTGTCGGATTGCAGGACGGACAACGGGGAAAATGCTCGGATGCATGAGACGAACACGTATGCAAATGCGATGCACATGATGACATGATATGAAATGCATGACACGAACAAAATGCAAAACAAAGACAAAACCCAACCACAAAGGGAATCTCATAACTTAAAGCCGAAAATGGCAAGAGTCGGAGTTACAAATATGGCAAGTTACGTCCGGGGTGTTACACTCCGCCCCTCGCGAGCCAGCCTGGTGAGGCCGACCCTGAGGAGGTCTTGCCTCGTCCGCCTTGCGAGGCTTGTCCCCTCGCGAGGGTCTTGAATGTTTGCCGGTGAAGATGGGCCGTACATGGCCGCTGGTGGAGCCATGCTGCGGGCCGCAGGCAGGCAAGTCTGGGGACCCCCGTTCCCAGAACGCCGACAGTAGCCCCGGGCCCAAGGTGCGCTTGGGCTTGGCTTCGAGGCAAAGCCAAAGGGCAAGCGCGGAGCACCGCGGGCCCCATCAGCCTACGGCCATGGTTGGCGCATGGCGACTGATTGAGCGTGGGCATCTTCGCTTCCCCATGCTGCCTCGGCAACTGCCCGACTTGATGGGTCCTTGTTGCATGCAGAAAAAACATCAATGTTACCTTAGATCATGGAGGCCAGCAGTTGGCTTCCCCTTGGCTATAAATGGGAAGCGGGGGCGGAGCCCCCGTCACCCGTCTCTTCCTTGCTTCTCCCGCTTCTTCTTCTTCCTTGCTCCACCGCTCACTGGTGCGGTCATGGCACCGATATGGAGGTTCTCGGCTGCGGAGAAGGGCAAGACTCCCCTCAATGAGCCCAAGCTACTCCCGCGAAGAAGAGGCGGTCCCATTGTCGTGAGATGGTCGTGAGGCCGGTAGTGTCGCGGCTGTGGTACGAGAGGCCACCTCCTGGGTACCCGTTGCCCTTGTACGCTCATGCTGAGGGTTCTGGAGGGAGGAACGATGAGCGCCGCCGCCCATGCCAGGGCCGTGGCCGCCGTGCCATGGAGACGCACGCCGTCGCCCCAGGGGTCCATGTCGCGGACTCCTCGCGCGAGTTCGTGCTGTGGGCGGCGATGCCTCCGAGCACTTGGATTCGCTTCCCACAGTTCTTCACCGCCGAGATGCCGCCGAGGGGCCCTCTCGAGCTTTGGCTGCAGCAGGCCGACTGCGACGCCCCGACGACTGGAGCGAAGGTTGAAGTCGTCGCCTCCGGGAGGATCTTCATGACTCGAGGCTGGGGCGAGGTCGCCCGAGTCTGTCGCACGTACGGCGCCCTCGCCATCCACTTCGAGTATGATGGCGCCTCCACTCTTTTCTTCAAGGGGGTCGGCAGGACGGCGCAGCGGCTGGTGCCGGGCCTGTCACTGGCCTCGCCCGCAGCTCCTCCAGTGACAGCGGTGACTCCTGGTGGTCCAGCGATTCTCCCGAGCTCGCCGAGTCTCCGGTGACGAGCGACGACAGCTACGTGCCCTCAAGCTCTCGCCAGGCCCGGAGCAAGGTCGCCGCGTCTGGCTGCCGCCATCGCTGCAAGGCGATTAAGTTGGGTAACGCCAGGGTTTTCCCAGTCACGACGTTGTAAAACGACGGCCAGTGAATTGTAATACGACTCACTATAGGGCGAATTCCTTTCCTTTTGCTCCCTATGAGGAATCGAAACGGGCCCAAAGGGGGTCTGTAAAGTGTCTGTAATGTTTGTTGTCGATATTATCCTTATTGTGAAAATTTGAGAGCGCATGTCCTGCTCAGGCTCGGTCTCCCCTTTCCAATCCTGCGGCAGCTTGGTGCTCTACGCTGACAGGTCCCGGTCCCCAGGCAGGCTGCAGCCGTCGCTGGTATGCCAGGTCGCGATGCCGTGGTTAAGGCCAGGAGGTGAGCGACCCGAGGTCCAGTAAGAGCTCCTGAGGTGCGATGCTCAAGAGGTTCCCTTTAGCGCGTAAGCGGCTACCTGAGGATGGGAAAGGGAGGCGACATCGCCGCAGCAGGGCAGCGAAAGGCGAGGATCTTATGCCATAGCGTTGGGTCGGTCCAGGTACAAGACTTATCTTTGGCGTTCTGGAGCCGGTTTCTCGTGTCGCACCAGACTTGGGGGTCGGCCGCTGCTAGGTAGCTAGGTTAGGCCTGTGCGGGCCTCTCCCTCTTCTCCATGCTCTTCCTGGTGCTCTATGTCCTCGAGTCCCGGCCCTCGAGCGAGCTCAGCCACCGTTGGTATGCCAGGTCCTGATGCCGTGGTCAAGGCCAGGGGTGAGGGCTGGAGAGCCAGTAGGAGCTCCTGAGTCGCGATGCTCAGGAGCCCCCCTTTTAACGCGCAAGCGAATTGCATGGGAGAAGAGAGAGAGTCCGCGGTACCGCCCGCTATAGTCCTCAGGAAGTTCCTGCAGGTTAGCGTGAGGAGGGGCGCAAATCGCCATGGTGATTGTTGGTCCGTCGTTGGCACGTGGGAAGGGACTCCCTACTGTGGAGAGCCCCCGAGGCGTGTACAGCCCCGCCTTGACACGTGGCTTGCTCGGCAGGGCTAGACGAGGTGTATCTGGGCACTCGTGAGCTAGTGCGGGACTCACGAGGCCCTACCTCAAGGCGGGTTGCGTCTGGTCTGGTTCTTGATGGCTGTGGCGTTCCTGCGAGATGGTTAGACAACCTGCGTCGAATGGATTTCCTGAGGCTATCGCATGAGAAGGCCAATCACCAACGACCCCAGGAGGTGACGTGAATGGGGCCGTCCCGCCAGACAGAGCTCAATCATTGGATTTATTGATGCTGCAGGGACGGGCCCGAGCACAGACGTTGTGCCTAGCCTTCTTATGCGAAGGATCCTGAAGAAAGACAATTGGCGCGCAGCTCCCATGTTGGGTGATAATCAGGCAAGTGATATCCATAGATAGATTATGCATGAAAAGCAACTATCTTAGGTAAATGTGAGAACAATACATGCCACTGGGTTGGACTAGAGCGGCCTGGGGTTAATGCAGCCCGAGGGGCGCTCCCAGCAGAGTGAACTAAAGATGCAAGCGGATACATGCCATAGGGACGGACCCACGCGGCATGGGGATGATGTAGCCCAAGGGGCGCTCCCAGCTGAATGAACTTGGAAAAATGTCACCTGGTTTGGTTGCTGAAGGAGTGTTGGGGTAGCTGAAGACACGTAACAAAGAAGTCGCTTCTCACGAGTCGCCGAGACCCTGAGCCTCGGGAGGCTCTAGAGGCTCAGGTGGCCTCCGGAGGACCATCTCCATCTATGCCAAGACTGCGTGGTGCCTGGCCTCCTGACCTACCAGGATGCTCCGTGGATTGCACTGGAAGGCGGCAGCCACGCTCGGCAAGCCGACCGGCATGCGAACGTAGCTGTGAGGCGGGCCCTCACACCGGCCAGCACGCGAAGGCCAGAAGCGCTCCTGAGATGCGGCCCTGTTGAGCCCTGGGATGTCGATGCAGACGCGCAGCTCACCACCCTCGCCTGGGTGGGGAGCAACGCCAGGTTTGTGATGGTCGCCGCGTATTGCTCTTTCTTCCTGAAGATCCTGAGATGCCTTGGTGATGAACTCCTGAGCATCGGGCGCTCCTCGCCCGGTGTCCTCCTGAGGGAAACGTGTCGTGAAGCACGCCTCCACGTGGTGCCTGAGCGCCTCCCTCGTGATGTTGGCCAGGTCCGAGGCCCTCCAGAAGAGAGCCCCCGAGCCCTGCCCGAGGAGGGCGCTGGGCGCGCCTCCCTATGCGAGAGAGCGAGGCGCCCCAGGCGATGGCGCAGATCCTAGAGTGGCGCCGCTGGAGGTGCCGCTCCCCTAAGGCCCAGTGCGGAGTAGCTGCTTCTTCTTCTTGGGGCTGGCCTCAGGAGGGTACTGCGCACCTGTGCTGTCAGGGTCTCCGATTGATATAGCTTGGAAGGCGCGCTCGAGGGAGCACACCGTGTCTCTTTCTTCACAAGGGATCGTGATGATTCTGCCGCTTCCCGGCATCTTGAGGACGTTGTAGCCATGGCGGGTGACTGCCATGAATTTGTCCAGTGCTGGGTATCCGAGGATGGCATTGTACGGGAGGCGGATGTGGGCGACATCGAAGTCGATGAGCTCGGTGTGATAGTTGTCGCGCTGGCCGAAGGTGACAGGGAGGCGAACTTGCCCTATCGGGGTGGTGGAGCCGTCTATCACTCCTGAGAAAGGCTTGGTGGGATGGAGCTGATCGTATGGCACTTGAGGGCTATCGAACGTCTCGACGGACAGGACACTAAGTCCTGCACCGCCATCGATGAGGGTCTCAGTGACTTGGACATTGCTGATGACGGGTGAACAGAGCATCGGGAGGACGCCAACGGTTGCCGTGCATTTGAGCTGGTCCGCCGAGCTAAAGGTGATGGAGTACTTGGACCACCTAAGCGGGCGCATAGCCTCGATCTTGGGGAGGGCTGCATTCACTTCGTGGGAGAACTGCTTGAATATGCGCTGGGAGGCTGGGGCCTGAGCGCCACCCAAGATGCAGGAGATGGCGCGTGGCTCCTGGAAGCCCTCAACCCCTTTGTCTTGTTGGTGGTCGTCGCTCCTTGGCAGCGGCGGCAGAGGGAGACCAGGGTTACCCTAAGGGCTATCCTCATGAGGTTGGTCCCTCCAGGCACCCTCGCGAGGTTGGTCCTGCCAATGATTCTCGTGAGGCTGGTCGCGCCACTCTTGGAGGGGCCCACGGTCGTCCCAACGTCCTCCACCTCGTCCACCTCCTCGGTCGTAGCCCCGGTCGTTGCGCTCGGGGCGTCGACCGAAGTGTCCATCTCGAATGGCCCTGAGCTGTTGGCAATCATTGGTGTTGTGCATGTGCATGTTGTGGAAGGCGCAGAACATGTGGCCGCCCTTGGACGACTCGGGAAGATCTCGGCCGTGCTTGGTGTCCGGTTCTGCCGCGAGTATGGCCACTCCTTTGCGCTTCACGCCCTTGATCTTGGCCTTCTTCTCCTCTGGATCTGCAGCAGGGAGCTTGAGGAGGGAGAGACACCCCTCCTCAGCCCTTGCACACTTGGTTGCTATGTTGAATAGCTCCAAGGCCATGCACAGCTCCTCATGGATGGCGAGCTCCTCCTTCATCTTGACGCCACGGACGCCGTTGGAAAACATTGAGATGATGGCTTCGTCTGTCACCTTGGGGATCTTGATACGTGTGTTGTTGAAGCGTTGGATGTACTTCTACAGCGTTTCTCCCGGTTGTTGCTTGATGCGGTGCAGGTTGATACGTCTCCAACGTATCTATAATTTTTGATTGTTCCATGCTATTATATTATCTGTTTTGGATGTTAATGGGATTTACTTTACACTTTTATATTATTTTTGGGACTAACCTATTAACCGGAGGCCCAGCCCAAATTGTTGTTTTTTTGCCTATTTCAGTGTTTCATAGAAAAGGAATCTCAAACGGAGTCCAAATGGAATGAAACCTTCGGGAACGTGATTTTTGGAACAAACGTGATCCAGGGGACTTGGAGTGGACGTCAAGAAACAATTGAGGAGGCCATGAGGCAGGGGCGCGCCTACCCCCTGGGCACGCCCTCCACCCTCATGGGCCCCTCGTTGCTCCACCGACCTACTTCTTCCTCCTATATATATCCATATACCCCGTAAACATCCAGGACCAACACGAAAACCTAATTCCACCGCCGCAACCTTCTGTACCCAAGAGATCCCATCTTGGGGCCTTTTTCGGAGCTCTGCCGGAGGGGGCATTGATCACGGAGGGCCTCTACATCAACTCCATGGCCCCTCCGATGATGTGTGAGTAGTTTACCTCAGACCTTCGGGTCCATAGCTAGTAGTTAGATGGCTTCTTCTCTCTCTTTGGGTCTTAGTACAAAGTTCTCCTTGATCTTCTTGGAGATCTATTCGATGTAACTCTTTTTGTAGTGTGTTTGTCGAGATCCGATGAATTGTGGGTTTATGATCCATATTATCTATGAACAATATTTGAATCTTCTCTAAATTCTTTTATGTATGATTGGTTTATCTTTGCAAGTCTCTTCGAATTATCAATTTGGTTTGGCCTACTAGATTGATCTTTCTTGCAATGGGAGAAGTGCTTAGCTTTGGGTTCAATCTTGTGGTGCTCAATCCCAGTGACAGAAAGGGAAACGACACATATTGTATTGTTTCCATCGAGGATAAAAAGATGGGGTTTATATCATATTGCATGAGTTTATCCCTCTACATCATGTCATCTTGCTTAAGGCATTACTCTGCTCTTATGAACTTAATACTCTAGATGCATGCTAGATAGTGGTCGATGTTGGAGTAATAGTAGTAGATGCAGAATCGTTTCGGTCTACTTGTCGCGGACGTGATGCCTATATACATGATCATGCCTAGATATTCTCATAATTATTCGCTTTTCTATCAATTGCTCGACAGTAATTTGTTCACCCACCGTAATACTTATGCTATCTTGAGAGAAGCTATTAGTGAAACCTATGGCCCCCAGGTCTATTTTCCATCATACAAGTTTCCAATCTACTTTATTTTGCAATCTTTACTTTCAATCTATATTATAAAAATACCAAAAATATTTATCTTATTATTATCATCTCTATCAGATCTCACTCTTGCAAGTGGCCGTGAAGGGATTGGCAACCCCTTTATCGCGTTGGTTGTGAGGTTCTTATTTGTTTGTGTAGGAACTAGGTGACTCGCGCGTGGTCTCCTACTGGATTGGTACCTTGGTTCTCAAAAACTGAGGGAAATACTTACGCTACTTTACTGCATCACCCTTTCCTCTTCAAGGGAAAACCAACACAATGCTCAAGAGGTAGCACAGGTCACCCGCGACCGAGGGCAGTCGCGAGTGCCCTGGAAGTTGGCAATGAAGTGGCTGTGCATCTCATCCCAGGAGGAAATCGACCCTGGGGGCAGGTTCAGGAGCCATGAGCGGGCGCCGTCCTTGAGAGCCATGGGAAACCAATTCGCCATGACCTTTTCGTCGTCGTTGGCCGCTTTGATGCTCATCTTGTAGAGCTGCAGAAACTCCGCAGGGGCGGGGGTGCCGTCGTAGCGAGGAGGCAGATTCGGCTTGAACTTGCCCGGCCAGACGACGCTACGCAGCTCAGGAGTGAAGGCGCGGCAGCCCGCCGTGGCCACCGGGGCCCGTCGTGGAGGTGGAGCTTGACCTTGGCGTCCCTGTGCTGCCACGGCAAGTGGCACTTGGCCCTGCCGCAGCAAGCGATCCAGACGTGGTGGTGCTGGAAGCGGTGGAGCATCTTCTTGCGGGCGGGGAACCACCTGGCAACTTCTTTCTTCGAGCACAGGCACACAGCGCGGCGGATCATGCCGTTGGGCCACGCATCTTGGAGCGAGGACGCCGTCTTGGCATGGGGGAGGCTGAGGCGCTCCATGAGCCGCGCACCTCGGCGCGAGGGCGCCATCTTGGTGCTGAGGGGGCGGAGGCGCTTCGTGAGCCACATCGCCCGCAGCCGGGGGCGGGCGAGGCAGCAAGAGGGATGGTGCAGGAGAGCCTCCCGCGGCGCTGACGAGCTCGGCGATGCGGTCCAACCAGTCCTTGTAGAGGTCGTCGACCGGGCGGTAGCGCAGGAGCTCGCGTGCCATGAGCAGCGCGGCTTGTGCGTCCGGCGGGGCGCGGCGAGCGTAAGATGATGAGACGGCCGGAGTCAGCAATGGGGTGGCGGTGCGACCGTCTCGCTGTAGAGAGGGGTGCAGCGAAGAGGCTTGCTACTCGTTTGCCGCCGGGCCGGTGGCGGCGTTGGCGGCGGGCGACGGAGAACGACGGGGAGGTCTGCCGACAGGGGCTGTCTGAGCGACACGGGTGGCAAGAGCGGACCGGCGCTTAGTGCGGGCCCGGCGAGCGTCGACCATGAACTTGGCGGAGTGGTGAAGCGCGGATCGATGAAGAGGAAGCTTCGGCGCCCCCCTACCTAGCATGCCAAATGTCAGATTTTGGGTTCCAGCAAAACCCTTGAGTTTCGAACACTGGGGTGCGCACAAAGATCTCTCCCCCTCTCTAGCTCGCACGCTCTACGATCTCACGGTCTAGCTCGGCGAACCCAAAGAATGAGACACAAGATTTATACTGGTTCGGGCCACCATTGTGATGTAATACCCTACTCCAGTTTGGTGTGGTGGATTGCCTCTTGGGCTGAGGATGAACAGTTACAAGGGAAGAACAGCCTCGCGAGGAGAGGTGTTCTTGTGCTTGGTGAACTTGAGTGGTTGGGGTGCTATGGATTCGATCTAGCCCCGAATAAGCTTTTCTCCTATGGTGGTGGCTAGTCCTATTTATAGAAGCCCTAGTCCTCTTCCCAAATATTGAGCGGGAAGGGTTCCCACAACGGCCAAATTCGAAGGGAGACAACTAGTAAAAGCTATCCTGACAAAAGTAGTCTTCCCCTGCCAAAGGCTCTAGTGGTGACTCCGTCTTGGGCTCCACGGTGACCTCCATCCTGCTGTCCTGCTGGTCTTGGTCTTATTGCACCGATATGGAAACCTTTGGCTGATGCCTTGGGACTCCTCGTCTGCGCTTGCCCCTTTAGCACCAAAGAGGAAACGAGAACACTGCGCACGCTGGCGCCCGCCTGGCTCTAGTCATCATGGCTTGCGTCAAAGAAACCTCGTGAGGTGCCCCTCGCAAGTCAGCCTGGTGAGGCCGCCCCTGAGGAGGTCGTGCATCGTCTGCCTCACGAGGCTTGGCCCTCGCAAGGGTCTTGAATGTTTGCTGGTGAATATGGGCCGTACAGGGCCGCTGGTGGAGCCGCGCTGCGGGCCGCAGGCAGGCAAGTCTGGGGACCCCCGTTCCCAGAACGCCGACATACACACCTGTTAGTATCAATTTGCTGTCATCCAAACACTATCGCTATGCTATTGTAGTTATATTAACCTTCCTCATAAAATGTTCAATTTGTTATTTATTGTACATGAGTAAGAACTTGTAGTGTCGTTGTAGTTAATTATAGCTTCTGATGTTCTAGAATTTGGTTGTTTTCTCAGTACCAATTATTTCATTTGCACATTGATCTTTTTGAGAAGATATGTCATAATTAACATGTTTCTTCAGTTTTTCAAAATAAGCATCGGTGATTTTCTATGTTGCTATAAACCCATTTCCCCTACAATAGTTACTGATCTAGTTTTAAATATTATAGGATGAACGGAAGTGTTCTTACTTGGAGTGGGTTGATCAAGAGTGGCCACAGTCTTTGAAGATGTGCCTAACAAAGCTCTGGAGCATGTATGAGGAAGTGAACACAGCTAGGCTTAGAGAAAGTCTTGTTAATGCTGAAGCATATTTCAAGATGCAGGATAAAAAGTTGAAGGTGGAGAATGAGCTCAGATTTTGTTTTAAAGACTTTGCTAAGATGGTGTTGGCGAATGAGGAGGCACTTTCCCAATTGGCCCATGCAAAACGGGTTCTTATTGAACTGAAAGCAGAGGTGGATAAGACGAGCCTGGATGATCTCGATTAGGGAAATGAATATATTATTCTTATGAAGTTGAACTAGCTATATGTTGTATTGTGTTGTTTTCATGTAGCTACCATACTGTGATGTTATAATATATTTATGTGCCTGATATGAAATTGGCAAACAGTTGTTCGATATGAAATGTGAATTTGTGTAACACTGTGATTTTTAATTGTAAACTAATAAACCTGCTAAATGTGTCATGGACCTTTGCAAACGGTTCTAGCAGTAAAAGCGGTTGCGATGGATAGCCCAATGCCACACGGTTTTCTTTATCAAATCATGTGTGATATAGTTGATAAAAGCAAACAGTTAACCAAGGAAGACCGTGTGTGATAGTTACACCTTTCACACACGAGCCTACACATAAAACTGTGCAAGATTTACATCCGAACGGAAACGTTTTCCCTGGATTGACTGTGTGGGATGTACATAAGAACGGAAACGTATTCCTTGGATTGACTGTGTGTGATATACATACGAACGGAAATGTTTTTCTGGGATTCACCATGTGGGGTGTACATACCTACGAAATGATTTTCTCAGATTACCGTGTGGGATGTACATGCCTACAAAAATGATTTCTGGGATTCACCGTGTGGGATGTATATACCTACGGAAATGATTTCTGGGATTCACCGTGTGAGATGTACATACCTACGGAAATGATTTCTGGGATTCACCGTGTGGGATGTACATACCTACGGAAATGAATGGGTTTCAATGCCTCGCCCGATCGCACACGGCCCAGCCTGGGTCCCAGGAGGGCCTATCCCCGATGATTTTTGGGTCGTGTGGGAACGACACCCTATCGCACACACTCGCTTGGCGACGGTTCCAAATGCCGTCACAGAAATGGGTTTTAAACCGTTTGTTTAGGACCGACGCGCACCAGTGATACTTTAGTGAATTGCAAGGGAATTTTATCACATATCATTACCCTGCATATATATAGGGGGAGTATATTTCATCATCGAGCCAAGTAATGCTAATTCTCTATTGTTCAAATTATTTTCACTTATCTATCTTCACTTTGATGATTATATGTTTTGTCAACAAGCGTCCAAAAAGGGGGAGATTGTTGGTGCAATGATAGGCCCCTTATGTTTTGGAGTTTGTTGACATAAACAATACGGGACTTATGTGTTTGCTAGTGCACACAGAGTAATAGGCCCTTGAGATCAGGAGGAGTTTGATGCAAACGACGAAGATAATCTCCATGCGGTGCAGCGGAGGTTATCACCGAAGATTATGATAACAAGAGTGACCCCTCAAAAATTGCTGAAGTGAAGCAATTGGTTCATTGTCTGGCCGAGGAAAATGACTGCGCCCGAGGAGATTGAAGACGAAGTGAAGATGTAGCATTTATTTCATTCTTCTTCTTCCCTTTATTGAATCATAAGACCATCGTACTATTAAGAGGGTGTAGCGTTCGAAACTTTGATCCTCTGATGCTAAACCCAAATCCTATGTAAGTTGCGAGAGAAATCTCTTTGTGTTCTGAGCAAATACTTGTCAGCAAGAGACTGTGATCTTCTTCGCTGCGAGAGATTTGTCTCAGACCGAGGAGTTAGCATTACTTGTTCCTCAAGTAATGTTACCGTTGCTCCAAAATCTGACCGTTGTGAACGTGTCGGTTGGCCATTGGCTAGACTTCGTGTCCAAAATGGTCATTTCCCATCAGGGAAGACTGCAGCTATAAATAGCCACCCAGTGCCGGCTTTGTCCGGTGGCTGCTCCGTTTGATTCTGAGAGGATTGTTGAGCAACCCCCTCTCTGAGCGATTTGAGTTTAAAATCCACCGAGAGAAAAAAATCCCTAGAGCCGAAGAATTAGATAGTGGTTCAGCATCACTCAAATCTAAGTATAGTATGTTCTGCCTATTACTCTTGAGAGCTGCAAACTCTCTAGACCGTTGGGCGTTAATTTCTTCACAGACCAAGAGTGATTGTGGTTCTCGAAGAAGTCTGTAAAGGTTCGTAGATCGCCTCAAGTATCTACCACGAGTGATCAGCATCGGTTGACAAACTGATTGTCGAGGAGAATAGGGTAAGAGAGTTTATCTTCCGTGTTAAGTCACAACCCCTCCAACAAGACATAGTCCTTGTGCAGAAGGACGAACTGGTCAAACAAATATCATGTCGCCATCAAGCACCATTGGTTATCTCTATTACCCATGTTTACATTCGATTTTTTTTCCTTCATGTGATTTGTCTCGATGCGTGTTTTAGTTTCCATTCGGTGCTTAGTTTTAGCTAGCCGTAGTTTGTTTTTCATTCGCTCCGTTGCTGGGTTCCGAGAGTTTTGAGATTTTCGAAGAAATTTTAAAACTCCCATTCACCCCTCCCCCTCTAGTTGACATACTTCGATCCTACACATATGCATTGAAGTTTTCTTGCTTAACAATAAAGTTATCAAATTCATCCAAGCATTTACTAGTAGAGTTAGTATAAGGGATATCACCTTCATCAAATCTATAGAGATAATTTACCTCTACTACATGTGTTGGAGTATTGAGATCATGTATTTCTTCAATAGGTGGTAAATTCTTAACATCTTCAGCTTTAATACCTTTTTCTTTCATAGATTTCTTTGCCTCTTGCATATCTTCAGGACTGAGAAATAGAATACCTCTCTTCTTTGGAGTTGGCTTGTGCGGTGGTTCAGGAAGAGTCCAATCATTATCATTCCTCAATATATTATTCAATAGTTCTTTAGCTTGTTCAATTGTTCGTTCCCTGAAAACACAACTGGCACAACTATCTAGGTGGTCCCTAGATGCATCGATTAGTCTATTATAAAAGATATCAAGTATTTCATTTTTCTTGAGAGGATGATTAGGCAAAGCATTAAGTAACTGGAGAAGCCTCCCCCAAGCTTGTGGGAGACTCTCTTCTTCAATTTGCGCAAAGTTAAATATTTCTTGTAGAGCAGCTTGTTTCTTATGAGCAGGGAAATATTTTTCAGAGAAGTAATATATCATATCCCGGGGACTATGCACACAACCAGGTGCAAGAGGATTAAACCATATATTAGCATCTCCATTTAATGAGAAAGGAAACAACTTAAGAATATAGTAGTAGTGATTTTTTTCCTTATGAGCAAATAGGGTGGCTATATCATTCAATTTAGTAAGATGTGCCACAACAGTTTTAGATTCATAACCATGGAAAGGATCAGACTCAACCAAAGTAATTAATTCATGATCGACAGATAATTCATAATCCTTACCAGTAACGAAGATAGGTGAAATAGCAAACTTTGGATCATATTTCATTCTAGCATTCAAAGATTTTTCTTTCAACTTGACTAGCAATTTTTTAAGATCCTCTCTATCCTTACAAGCGAGAAAATCCCTAGCTACCTCTCCATCCATAACATAACCCTTGAGTATATTGGGCAATTCATATCTAGGGTAATCAAGTCTAATAGTGTATCATAATCTTTAGTTTCAATAATTTCACCAGTTTTAGAAATCTCATCAGTTTTAGCATTCTCAGTTTCTTTAGCTTTAGCAAGTTGTTCATCAAGAAATTCACCAAGTGGCATGGTCTTATTAAGCAAAGTACTATCATCATCATAAGCATCATTCATAGCAGAAGTAGCACCATCAATTACTTGCGACATATCATGATTAATAGCAGGTGGTGGTGTCGCAAGCTTACTTAAAACATAAGGTGAATCAAGTGCAGAGCTAGATGGCAGTTCCTTACCTCCCCTCGTCCTAGAGGGAATGATCTTGGTTCTGGTATCTTTTAGATTCTTCATAGTGATCAAAAGATATAAATCCCAAGTGACTCAGCAAATATAGCTATGCTCCCCGGCAACGGCATCAGAAAAAGGTCTTGATAACCCACAAGTATAGGGGATCGCAACATTTTCGAGGGTAGAATATTCAACCCAAATTTATTGATTCGACACAAGGGGAGCCCAAGAATATTCACGAGTATTAGCAGTTGAGTTATCAATTCAACCACACCTAAAAGACTTAATATCTGCAGCAAAGTATTTAGTAGCAAAGTAGTATGGAAGTAACGGTAATAGTGGCAACAGTAACAGTAAAAGTTTTGTAGTGATTGTAATAGCAACACGACGAAAGTAAATTAGCAAAGATCAATATGTGAAAAGCTCATAGGCGTTGGATCAGCGATGGATAATTGTGTTGGATAATATTCATCATGTAGCAGTTATAACCTAGAGCGATGCTCAACTATCTCCAATTCATCAAAGTAATGTAGGCATGTATTCTGTATATAGTCACACATGCTTATGGAAAAGAACTTGCATGACATATTTTTTCCTAGCCTCATGTGGCAGCGGGGTTCATAAGGAAACTAAAGGATATTAAGGCCTCCTTTTAATAGAGAACCGGAACAAAGCATTAGCACTTAGTGAATACATGAAGTCCTCAAACTACGGTAATCACCGAAAAGAATCCCAATTATTTTCACCTTGGGGTATGGTATCATAACATGTAATAGGTGCGTATAACTTGAAAGATAGGATCAAGAACACATATATATTCATGAAAACATAATAGGTTAAGATCTGAAATCATAGCACTCGGGCCCTAGTGACAAGCAATAAGCATAGAAAAGTCATAGCAACATCAATCTTAGAACATAGTGGATACTAGGCATCAAGCCCTATCAAAACTAACTCGATTACATGATAAATCTCATCCAACCCATCACTGTCCAGCAAGCCTATGAAGGAATTACTCACTCCCAGCAGTGAGTATCATGAAATTGGTGATGGAGGGAGGTTGATGATGACGACCGTGTCGATTTCCACCCTCCGGAGCCCCCAAAGGACTCCAAATCAGGCCCCCCAATGAATAATAGGAGGTGGCGGAGGCTCCGTATCGTAAAACGCGATGAATCATTCTCTCTGATTTTTTCTCCGTGAATAGGTATATATGGAGTTGGAGTTAGGGTTGTCGGAGGTCCAAGGGGGTCACAAGCTCAACAGGCACGCCCTCGGGGTGGGCGCGCCCCCAAAGCTTGTGGCTCCTGGGTGGCCCCCTCTCGTATATTTTTGTGCCAGTATTTTTTATATATTCCACAAAAATTCTCCGTAAATTTCCAGGTCAATCCCAGAACTTTGATTTCTACACAAAAACAACACCATGGCAATTCTGCTAAAAACATCGTTAGTCCGGGTTAGTTCCATTCAAATCATGCAAATTAGAGTCCAAAATAAGGGCAAAAGAGTTTGGAAAAGTAGATGCGATGGAGACGTATGAGTGAGTGGGAGCTCTGTAGCATTTCTAATGACATATTATTGATTGGAAATGATACAGAATTTCTTGAAAGCATAAAAGGTTATTTGAACAAGAATTTTTCAATGAAAGACCTGAGTGAAGCTGCTTACATATTGGGCATCAAGATCTATAGACATGGATCAAGACGCTTGATAGGACTTTCACAAAGCACATACCTTGACAAGATTTTGAAGAAGTTCAAAATGGATCGTTCAAAGAAGGGTTTCCTGCCTATGTGGCAAGGTATGAAGTTGAGACAGACTCAAAGCCCGACCACGGCAATAGAAAGAGAAAGGATGAAGGTCATCCCCTATGCCTCAACCATAGGCTCTACAATGTATAACAAGTTGTGTACCAGAGCTGATGTGTGCCTTGCCATAAGTCTGGCAGGGAGGTACCAAAGTAATCCAGGAGTGGATCACTGGACACGGTCAAAAATACCCTTAAGTACCTAAAGAGGACTAAGGACATGTTTCTTGTTTATGGAGGTGACGAAGAGCTCGTCATAAAGGGTTACTTTGATGCTAGCTTTGACACTGATCCAGATGACTCGAAGTCACAAATCGGATACATATTTATTTTGAATGGTGGAGCAGTCAGTTGGTGCAGTTCCAAGCAGATCATCGTAGCGGGATCTACATGTGAAGCGGAGTACATAGCTGCTTCGAAAGCAGTGCAAGAAGGAGTCTGGATGAAGGAGTTCATATCCGACCTATGAGTTGTGCCTAGTGCGTCAGATCCAATGACATTTTTTGTGACAACACTCGTTCTATTGCCATTGCCAAGGAGCCCAAGTTTCACAAGGAGACCGAGCACATAAAACTCCTCTTTAACTCCATTCGTAGCGAACCCGTTAACTAAACCTCTTCCAGGAGCAAAACATGATCAGCACCAAGACTCCATGGGTGTTAGATTCATTGATGTAACCTAGATTATTAACTCTAGTGCAAGTGGGAGACTATTGGAAATATGACCTAGAGGCAATAATAAATTGGTTATTATCATATTTCCCATTCATGATAAACATTACTATTCATGCTAGAATTGTGTTGACCCAACATTTAAATACAAGTGTGAATACATAAACTACACTGTGTCCCTAGTAAGCCTCTACTAGACTAGCTCGTTGATCAAAGATGGTTATGGTTTCCTAACCATAGACATGAGTTGTCATTTGATAACGAGATCACATCATTAGAATAATGATGTGATGGACAGACCCAACCGTAATCTTAGCATCAGATCCTTTAGTTATTTGCTACAACTTTCTTCATGTTAAGTATTAGTTCCTTAGACCATGATATCATGCCACTCCCGGACACCGGAGGAATACTTTGTGTGCTATCAAATGTCACTTCGTAAGGTGATCATAAGGTGCTCCATAGGTATCTCCGAAGGTGTCTATTCGGTTGCATGGATCGAGACTGGGATTTGTCACTCCGTGTGACAGAGAGATATCTCTAGGCCCTCTCCGTAATGCAACATCATAAGAAGGTTCATGTGACTAATGAGTTTAGTCACGGGATCTTGTAATACAAAATGGGTAAAGAGACTTGCCGGTAACGATATTGAACTAGGTATGAAGATACCGATGATCGAATCGGGTAAGTGACATATCGCTGGACAAAGGGAACTGCGTATGGAATTGACTGAATTCTTGGCATCGTGGTTCAACCGATAAATATCTTCGTTGAATATGTAGGAATCAATATGGGCATCTAGGTCCCGCTGTTGGTTATTAACCGGAGAGGAGTCTTTGTCATGTCTGCATGTTCCCGAACCCGTAGGGTCGCACACTTAATGTTCGATAATGCTAGGGTAGTAATGAGATATTAATAGAGTAAAGCCCCAAGGTTGTTTGTGAAGTAAATATGCCCTAGAGGCAACAATAAAGTTGTTATTTCTATTTCCTTATATCATGACAAATGTTTATTATTCATACTAGAATTGTATTAACTGGAAACTTAGTACATGTGTGAATACATAGACAAACAGAGTGTCACTAGTATGCCTCTACTTGACTAGCTCGTAAATCAAAGATGGTTAAGTTTCTTAGCCATGGACAAAGAGTTGTCATTCGGTAAGCGGGATCACATCATTGGAGAATGATGTGATTGACTTGACCCATCCATTAGCTTAGCAGGATGATCGTTACAGTTTCATTGCTACTGCTTTCTTCATGACTTATACATGTTCCTCAGACTATGAGATTATGTAACTCCCGAATACCGGAGGAACACCTTGTCTGCTATCAAACGTCACAACATAATTGGGTGATTATAAATATGCTCTACAGGTGTCTCCGATGGTGTTTGTTGAGTTGGCATAGATCAAGATTAGGATTTGTCACTCCGTGTATCGGAGAGGTATCTCTGGGCCCTCTCGGTAATGCACATCACTATAAGCCTTGCAAGCATTGTGAGTAATGAGTTAGTTGCGGGATGATGCATTACGGAACGAGTAAAGAGACTTGCCAGTAATGAGATTGAACTAGGTATGAGGATACCGACGATCAAATCTCTGGCAAGTAACATACCGATGACAAAGGGAACAACATATGTTGTGATGTGGTTTGACCGATAAAGATTTTCGTAGAATATGTAGGAGCCAATATGAGCATCCAGGTTCCACTATTGGTTATTGACCGGAGATGAGTCTGGGTCATGTTGAAAGTGCAACTATCCCTGGGTGGTTTTGGTAATTCCTAACAACATATGGCCCATTGAGCTAATGCTATTTCAGGATAAATATTTCAGGAAAGCTCAATGTTTGGCATAGCATGTATTAGAAAGTGGACCCCTCAAAATACTAAGAACACATGTTGGCTCAAGCTCAAGACTCTACATTTTACTTTTAGTGATCCAAGATCACATTGAGTCCATAGGAAAAGCCAATACTATTAAAAGGGGATGAGGTGTTCCTTAATGAGTTACTTGCTCAAAATGCTTAGTGATATGCTCCAAAACCCTCAACTACTTTCTCATATCCACATATGTCCCAAACCAAAAGTCAAACTCGGCCCCACCAAAATTTCCTACCCGGCGCCACCGAGTTCACTTGACATAGCCACTGCCACAAACCCTAGTCATTTCGGTCTCACCGATAGGGATCTCGGTCTCACCGTGATGGGATTGCAACCTCTCTATTTCCCTTCGTAATGTTTCGGTCCAACCGACATGAGCGATCGGTCCCACCGATATTGCAATGCAAACTCTCTATTTCCCGTGATGGATGGAAAATATGATACATTGTGCACATTGATCCAAATGATGCCTAATTACAAAGATCTCAAGCCAACTGAAGTCATTGGAAGAATTGTTGCTCATGAGATGTCACTTAAGGATAAGGAAGAGCTCCACAACAAGTCAAGTGGTGCTTACAAAGCCTCATGTGATGCTCCCACATCATCAAGTGAGAAACAAACCTTCAATGAAGAATTGAGCTTAATGGTGAAGAACTTCAACAAGTTATACAAGAGTAGAAGCAAGGAAAGAAGTTCCAAGTCAAGGTCCTACAATGAAAAAAGGTCTTCAAGTCATGAACGTAACTGCTACAATTGTGGAAGACATAGACACTACTCCAATGAGTGTACGGCTCCTACAAAAGAAGAGAAGATTCTCCCAAAAGAAGAAGTAGGAGAGAAGAATCACCACCAAGAGAGAGAAGGAGTAGAGATGACCATTATGAACGAAGAACATCATGGAGAAGCAAGGATTCGGAAAGAAGGGACAAGTAATCAAGGAGCTACACAAAACGAAGACATCAAGCTCATGTTGGTGAATGGGTATCCGGCTTCGACTCTGATAATCACTCCAAGAGAAGTTATCACTCCGACTCCGAATATACTCAAGATGAACGTGTTGCCGGTCTAGCACTTGTGTCAACCAACTCCTATGACATATTTGAGTCACCAAATGAAGGAATTGGAAGATGCTTCATGGCTAAAGGCCCAAAGGTATCACACCCCAAGTATGTTGATTTCAATAGTGATGAAGATGATTTGCTAGGTGATGATGATTTACTTGTTGACAACTCTAGTTATGAAAACTATCATGAACTTGCTATTAATCATGCTAATCAAGATAAAACGAATGAAAATGATAAGAAGGAGATTGAGCGTCTAACTAAAGAACTAAACACTCTTAAGTTATCTCATGAAACTACCTTGGAAGATCATCGAGAACTTTTAAAGACTCATGAAAAGCTACGCTTTGAAAAGCTCAACCTTGAGCAAGAGCATGAGTTCTTAAAGGCAAACAATGATGATCTTCGCAAGAAAAGTTCTTCTTACATTGCCAAGCGTTTACTCTTGTCTACTTACATGCCTCAAGTTAAATCTAGCAACAAGAGTAAGACAGATTCTTCTTCTAGTAGTAACAGCAATCATGCTAAATCCAATGATGTTGCTTCTAGTAGTTCTCTTGATTCCACTAATGATTCTCTTAACCAAGTTACACTTGAGCAAGGAAATAGCTTATTGAAGGGAATTATAGAGAAAGGTGTTTACAAGAGTCTTGTCGGAAGTAAGCAATTTGAGGAAATTGTACGCAAGCAAGGAAGACACCGGAAGAATCAAGGTGTTGGTTTTGAACGAAAGTTCAATGCCAATGGAGTTCAGTGGAAAGAAGATCAATACCCCAAGACAAAGTTTGTTCCTCAACAAGAGAAGTATGATCCAACTTCTTTCCAAGGAACACAAGCTCAAGATGATCTTCCACCACAAGACCACAAGCTAAAGGGCAAGGACAAGCTTGAAGAGGAGATTGATGCATTTGAAGAAGCTCCTAAGGCATTGGTCAAGTGGGTTCCCAACACTACATCAAGTTCTACTTCATCAAGTACGACTACAACTCCAAGGATTCCCATCAAGATGGTGTGGATCCCGAAGAAGAAGAACTAGAGAGTTCTTGAGGGTGACTCCACCAACATACTTCACTCATATCATTTTGGCAAGGACAAGTGCAAACAACTTCCATATCTTGCACTAGTTCAAGGAGTCACAAACCCTCTTGTTGGTAAGACAAGGACAAGGTAACCTAATGCATTCATGGTGTAACACCCCGGATGTAACTTTCCCAATTTGTACTCCAACTCTTGCCGTTTCCAGCTTTAAGTTATTTTATTTTCTCGGGTTCGGGTCTTCGTCTCCGTGTGTTTTTTTCGTTGTCATGCATCTCATATCATGTCATCATGTGCATTGCATTTGCATACGTGTTCATCTCATGCATTCGAGCATTTTCCCCGTTGTCCGTTTTGCATTCCGGCACTTCGTTCTCCTCTGGTGGTCATTTCTACCTTTCTTTCATGTGTGGGGATTAAACATTTCTGGATTGGACCGAGACTTGCCAAGCGGCCTTGGTTTACTACCGGTAGATCGCCTGTCAAGTTTCGTATCATTTGGACTTCGTTTGATACTCCAACGGTTAACCGAGGGACCGAAAAGGCCTCATGTGTGTTGCAGCCCAACACCCCTCCAATTTGGCCCAAAAACAACCTAAGCCTTCTCCATCATCTAGAGCGTTCGATCACGATCGCGTGGCCGAAAACCGCACCTCATTTGGACTCTCCTAGCTCCCTCTATGCCTATAAATAGGTCCTCCTCGAAGATCTCGGATTCCCCTCCCCGAAACCCTAAAAAATCGTCTCCGCGCGGCCGGACATTGTCCGCCCCGCGCCGGACGTCGCCGCCGCCCCAACCGGGAGCCGCCATGTGGCAGCGCCCCACTTCACCGCGCCGCCACCCGCGCGGGCCCGCCAGGCCCAGCGCCGGCCCCCGCGGCCCGTAGCAGCCGCCGCCGCCTCCTTCGCTCCCCGCCGCCCGCGCCTCTCCGGCCGCCGCCACCAAGCCGCCGTCGCCTCCATCGCCGACCTCCGCCGCCCGGCCACGCCTCGCCGACCACGCCGCCGCCTCGGCCTCGCCTCCCTCCTCCGGCCAGATCCGGTCGAGGAGCGACCGGATCCGCCGCCGCCCGACCTCCTCGGCCCTCTCCTCGCCGGCCCCGGCCACCACCGACTCGCCGGAGTGCGCGCGCCGACACCTCGGTTCGCGTGCCGTGAACAGTAAACCCTAGATCTCGGAGGTGTTTTTTTTTCTAAGTCCCGAAATCGCAGATCCATGTGCTCATGTTCATAGCCTCGTAACTTTGCATCCGTAGCTCCGATTCATGCATATAGCATATCAAAATGTTCATCTCGGAGAGTACATCATTTCATTCCATTGCATCATTTTCATTTGAGTTCATCTTGACGCCCGAAATGCTGTTAGAAGAGGGCTACGTGAGATAATTGTCAGATCTGCTACTCCGTTTAGCTTTTTGTCATTTTTGCCATGATTAATGTGTGCATGATATGCCCATGAGCTCTACATATGTTTTGTTAAGGGCTTTGTCATCTTTCCAGAAGTGCAACCCATGTATTTTTGTGAGGTGTGTGGTGACTAGCACAAGCTTGTAAAGTGGTGCACTTGGTAATTCTGATTTCAGGGACTTAGCATTTCCACAAAGTCCTTGAGCTCTTTATTTCATATGGCCTTATGTTCATGTTGTTTCCTAGTGATCCGTGCCTCTTTTGAGGATGATCAGTAAGGATGTTTTGTTAATATTGTAGTGCTATATCCATCCATGTCTTTGTTTGCAATTATGGAGCACCCTAGCTTGAGTCAATCGAGCTCTACTTTTGCTACTTTGTGAATCTGGGCAGATTGTCAACTTGTTTGCAATTTTGCCGATGATGTTGTAGTTGATCCGTGCATGCTATGCTATTGTTCTTGCCATGTCTAGCTTGCATTTTGTGTGTTCTTGATAGATGTATGCTTAGCTTATCATGACTTTCTCCGTTTTGAGTGCATCAAGCTCGTAAACATGCCTACTTGAGTTATGTTTCAGCATGTGCCAGTTTTCACTAAGTCTGTGATCTGATTATGTTTTTGCCATGTTCACATGCTTGCAATTGTATTTTCTGATCCCTTTTGGCTCAAGGTCACTAAGGGACTTTTGTTAAGCTCTTTGAGTATCTCCAAGCCATGCTTTACTTTGCCATGTTCAGATCCTGTAGCATATAGTTTTGTTGCTCCGAAGAGGGCTACCTGATCTGAAATTCCAGACAAGTGTTAATTTCACTAAGTCTGAAATCTGTTTGCCATATGCATTTTTTCCATGCTTGTTTGAACCTGTTAATGGATGAATTAGCCGTAGCTCAGTGCTAGACTTTTGTTAAGCATCTTGTATGCATCCCTGCCATGTATTTTTTTGTCATGTTTGGGTGCTGTGGCATGTTCATCTCGTTGCATTTAGATGGCTACTTGCTGTAAATCGCAGACCGGTGTCATTTTTGAATCGATTGCCATTTCCAAACCGTAACTCCAATTCCGATGATATTTATATCGTTTTCAAGAGATTTCATCTCATCTTTCCAGTGCCATACTTGGATTTCCATGTTGAGGCCAGGTTCATGCATCCCTTTTCATATCTTGCATATGCATTCCGCAACGCCTCCCGCATAGCATATCATCATAGCATCATATTGTTTGATCCTTGCACGTGGTTGATTGTGTCCTTGTTGCTTGTTTGTCTTGTTTGGGTAGAGCCGGGAGACGAGTTCGCTATCGAGGAGCCCGTTGAGTTTGCTTTCGAGGATCCAGTCAACTCTGACAACTGTGCAGGCAAGATGATCATACCCTCGAAATCACTACTATCTTTGTTATGCTAGTTTGCTCGCTCTTTTGCTATGCCAATTCTACGATGCCTACCATTTGCTTTCAAGCCTCCCAAATTGCCATGTCAAACCTCTAACCCTCCATGTCCTAGCAAACCTTTGATTGGCTATGTTACCGCTTTGCTCAGCCCCTCTTATAGCGTTGCTAGTTGCAGGTGAAGATTGGAGGCCGTTCCTTGTTGGAACCTTTATTTACTTGTTGGGATATCATTATATTGCCATGTTATCTTAATGCATCTATATACTTGGTAAAGGGTGGAAGGCTCGGCCTCTCGCCTAGTGTTTTGTTCCACTCTTGCCGCCCTAGTTTCCGACATATCGGTGTTATGTTCCGGGATTTTGCGTTCCTTACGCGGTTGGGTTATAATGGGAACCCCTTGATAGTTCGCCTTGATTAAAGCTTTTCCAGCAATGCCCAACCTTGGTTTTACCATTTGCCACCTAGCCTCTTTTTCCCTTGGGTTTCCGGAGCCCGAAGGTCATCTTATTTTAAACCCCCCCCGGGCCAGTGCTCCTATGAGTGTTGGTCCAGACTAGAGTCCTGTGCAGGGCCCCCTCGGGGAAACTTGAGGTTTGGTTTTAGTTGTATGGAGCGCTCATCTGAGTGTGCCCTGAGAAAGAGATATGTGCAGCTCCTATCGGGATTTGTCGGCACATTCGGGCGGTGTTTCTGGTCTTGTTTTAACCTGTCGAAGTGTCTTGAAGAACCGAGATACCGAGTCTGATCGGAACATCTTGGGAGGAGGTCTATTCCTTCGTTGACCGTGAGAGCTTGTCATGGGCTAAGTTGGGACTCCCCTGCAGGGATTTGAACTTTCGAAAGCCGTGCCCGCGGTTATGGGCAGATGGGAATTTGTTAATGTCTGGTTGTAGACAACTTGAACATTAACTTAATTAAAATGAATCAACTGAGTGTGTTACCGTGATGGCCTCTTCTCGGCGGAGTCCGGGAAGTGGACACGGTGTTGGAGTAATGTTTGCGCAGGTTGTTCTCTAGTTTCTCGCTCGCGCTTTGCCTCCTCTTCTCGCTCTCTTTTTTGAATAAGTTAGCCACCATACTTGCTAGTCGCTTGCTGCAGCTCCACATATTTTACCTTGCCTTACCTACAAGCTTAAATAGTCTTGATCGCGAGGGTGCGAGATTGCTGAGTCCCTGTGGCTCACAGATTACTATTACACCAGATGCAGGGCCTGATGATTCCACTCCAGGTGACGTGTTTGAGCTCAAGTGGGAGTTCAACGAAGACTCTCAACGTTACTATGTTTCTTTTCCTGATGATCAGTAGTGGTGCCCAGTTGGGGGTGATCGGGACCGTGTCGCATGTTGGGTTCTCTTTTATTTTGGCGTCGTAGTCAGGCCATGAGTGTTTGGATGATGTAATGTTATTTATGTACTTTATTGACATGGCGAGTGTAAGCCAACTATGTTATCTCCCCTTTTACTATCATATTACTTGGGATGTTGTGAAGATTGCCTAACTTGCGACTTATGCCTTCAATGCGATTATGCCTCTAAGTCGTGCCTCGACACGTGGGAGATATAGTCGCATCGAGGGTGTTACACATGGACACCATCTCATGTGAATATCACTCTATGTCTATGGATATCCTTGTTTGTTCCTTATGGGACTAGCCCGTGTAGGTATTGAAAGTGCAACTCACTCCAAAGGATTGCTCCGAATGATCTACATCAACTTTGAGCACCTACATCTTCAACACCTACATGAAGTCATCATCGACAAAACCCAAGGTTAGTTCATCCCTCCTAGGGGGAATATCACATCTAGGGGGAGCTTTACTCTAATCAATTGAGCTAAAGCAACTCTAACGATGTGGACACTACAATGCATTATATAAAAGTGATAACCCCACTTGTGCTTAAACGATGAGTATGACCTACGATCAAATGTTCTCATTTGACTCCTCAGTCAATATACTCATATATAGATGACCCAGTCATCGCCAAATTGATTGATAGATGCTAGAGTGATTGTGCATGCTTTGCCATATATTTCATTTGACATCTTATTGTGTGAGCATGTTGGTTGCATATTTTACTCATTCGAGGACATCCATTTGTTGCCTTGATTGTTTGGATTTTTCTCTTTTGCCAAATGGATGGACAAGAATGCCTAAGAACTTCATCTATCTATCTATGCTTTTCTCGTCTCAAACTCTATTCATGCTACATCACAAAGTTTGATCAAGTCAGATTCGAACCACTCTGTGTGAGGAGCACTTAGAGTCCCCGATTCGTCATAGACTTAAACTTCCAAAACCTCTTTGTGCATTTCAGTATGACCGAGTCATCCATTTCGGTCACACCGAGATCACTAAGTTGATCTAGGTTTTCAATCTCGGTGCAACCGATTTGAACTTTTCGGTCACACCGAGTTGCAGTAACCGCTTGCGAGTCTGCATCTCGGTGCCACCGAGTTGTTCCACTCGGTCACGCCGACAGGGTCGGGATATATATACTCACGGGTTGAATTTTGGAAATTTCTCCAAAACTCTTCACCCCGCGCGTGTCCTGCTCTGCCTCCTCGGGTCTCTGAATCGTCTCCTCGCCGCCAGCGACCTCCCGCCGGTGGTTTCCATCGCCATCAACGGAAATTTGCCCCACCGTTGTCGCCATAGCAAACCCCCACCGAACTAGGGTATGGGTTCGACCTTTGTGCTATTCTTTTACCTCTGATTCATAGCACATTGTTTTTCCCATGATTCTTACCACGTATGCAAACAATCTATCCACTAAAAACATCCTTTAGGTTAGATTTGATTTGAAAATTTAGGGTTAGGTCTCCGCCGAACTCATCTCGGATCGACCGAGTTGTAGAAATCGGTCTCACCGATTTGGCTTAGGCCATAGAACTTGCAATTTTCAGTCTGACCGAAAACTGCAAATCGGTGTGACCGAGTTCGATTCTCTGTGAAACCCTAGCAGTCTCGGTGCCACCGAATTGTGACTCGGTCTGACCGAGTTCACTAGTTTAGGTTCCAAAAGCTGCTTCGGTATCACCGAGTTTACAAATCGGTAGCTCCGAAATGCTTTCTGTGGAGAACTAAAACTAAGTTTTTAAGTCATCTGTTTTGCAAAAACTCTGCACTTTGTGATGCTCATCCACTCTATCTCATCTACATCTATTCACAGGGTCTGCTGTCAGTGAGTTTGTAGAGATGTATGATCAGAGTGACAGTCAGAACAGGTCTGAGGAACATGTGCAGCTGAGTGAGGGTTCAGATCCCTCGAGCACTTGTGATGATGGCAGCAGGAGCACTCCCAGCAACTTGCCCAAGGCAGCCACTAGAGCAAGGAAGAAGAAAACCTCAGAATCTAAGGATGAGAATTATGTTGCCACTAAGGAGGAAGTAAGATCCAATAAGAAGGTGCTGAAAAAGGAGTATGGCACGGCTGCTACAGTTAAGCCAGGTGAAAGTGCGTTATATCGACTAGAGGGGGTGAATAGGCGATTTTTATGAAATTCTTCACTGAGGAATTTGCCGGTGAGGAAATTCCTTAGCGAAGAACTAATAGCAGCGGAATGAGTACTCAAAAGTAAACATAATAGAATACAAGCATAGTCATCATGATAAATGAAGACAGGCACAGAGTACAAAAGCGTAAGCACAGGATGAAGACAAACAGATTGAAGAAATTGAACTGAGGAAATTGAGAAAGTCTTCAGTCAAAGTCTTCAAACACAGATATGAACAAGCACACAACACAGTTATGAGGAAATGAAAGAGTTGAGGAAATAGAACCCAGTAAGCTTGGTGAAGACAATGATTTGGTAGACCAGTTCCAACTGCTGTCTCAGTTGTACGTCTGGTTGGAGCGGCTGAGTATTTAAACTCGAGGACACACAGTCCCGGACACCCAGTCTGAACACGCAGCTCAGGACACCCAGTCCTCACCGTATTCTCCTTGAACTAAGGTCACACAGACCTCGTCCCAATCACTCGTGGTAAGTCTTCAAGGACTTCCAAACCTTCACAAACTGGTCACTCCGCGATCCACAATTCCTCTTGGATGCTCTAGACCATGACGCCTAACCGTCTGGAAGAAGCACAGTCTTCAAAGGTAACAAGCGTCGGATCCACGCAGGATCAATCTCTTCAGTGATGCTCAATCACTTGGGGTTTGTAGGTGTTTGGGTTTTGGGTTTTTCCTCACTTGATGATTTTCGCTCAAAGTCCTCGGAGGATGGGTTGCTCTCAAATGACAAGTGTCAGTTTCTCTCGGAGCAGCCAACCAGCTAGTGGTTGTAGGGGGCGGCTATTTATAGCCTAGGGAGCAGCCCGACATGATAAGACATAAATGCCCTTCAATGATATGACCGTTAGGTGGATAGATATTTTGGGACATGCTGGCGCATAGCACAGCAACGGTCGGAATTTTGAGTAGCAAAATCCTCAGGGCTATCATGTTCCTCACTGTGTAGGCAATCCGCACTGGCGAATTCCTAACTCCTCAGTCAGGACAAATTCCTCAGAGACCAGAAGAACTTCGTCTCTGTCACTGAAGAAATTGACTGAACTGTATGAGATTTCCAATGGCTTCACTCGAAGGGATTGGTAGGTGTAGGATTTTGAGTTGAGCATCACATGGAAATTTTTCCTTAGGATTTCCTCGACCCCCTTTAACAGTACTGTGTTTCCTATGACTCAAGAAAGAGAAAATGAAACTATGAAAACAAAAGTCTTCACGCTTCATGTTCCTCGAATGAATACCAAGTCTTCAAGGTCACACCAATTTCTTCACTTTCAAAGTCTTCAGAAAGTCTTCAGAGATCCAAAGTCTTCAGTCGAAGAACTTCATTTTTAGGGGTCGACTTTCTCTGTAAATATCAAACTCCTCATTGACTTATAGACCTGTGTACACTCATAAACGCATTAGTCCCTTAACCTATAAGTCTTCAATACACCAAAATCACTAAGGGGCACTAGATGCACTTACAATCTCCCCCTTTTTGGTGATTGATGACAATATAGGTTAAGTTTTCAACGGGGATAAACATATGAAGTGTAACTACTAATATTGAGGAATTTGATTGCAAGATATAGAAGAACTCCCCCTGAAGATGTGCATAGTGAGGAATTTGCTTTTGAAGCAATGCAAACTTGAAGAGTTGAATCATGGAGATCTCCCCCTATATCTTGTAATTCATACACGCATTTGACATATAATAGAGAAGAATTTGAAATGCATGATGAAATATGGTGACTGGTGTAATTCAGCATGCGTGCATTAGCATATATGAGGAATAAGCATGCAGCAAAACATATCAAAAGTATCAGAGCACCATCGGGTTTAAGTTTACAACTTGGTCCAATAAAGTCTCAGAAGAACGAGAGTTGTAACTTAACAAAAAACGCCCATATAGAAAGACCCACTTGAAGACTAACTCAAAATTCTCCCCCTTTGTCATCAAATGACCAAAAGGATCGAATATGAGGACTAACGCCCCTGAAGAATATCAAGTTGATGAAGGAGCGCCAGCGTTGTTGGGGTCGTTTGTCGTAGTAGGGCCTGCCGCAGTGTCGTCCAAGTCTTCATTTTCATCAGTGTCGCACGATGAAGAATATGAGCTGGCCACCAGAGAAGGAACCTTGACCTTCTTGAATTTCTTCGGTGGAGGTGCAGACCAGTCAAAATCTTCATTGAGACCCATTTTCTTTAGATCTTCTTCACCATACATATGTGACAGGATTGCCCAGGTGCGACTGAAGACTTGATGGAGGTAGTAGTGGTTTTTCTTCACTGCATTGTGTGTGGCAGTCATGTTGTGAAGAAGTGAACCATACTGACGCTTAACCCATTTGTGATTTCGATCCACCTTCTGGTGAGGACTAAGCAGAAGTTCACGGTCAGTCATCACGTGCCGAGCAGTGGCTTAAGGAGTGGACTTGGGTGCATTGGCAGAGTCATGTGTGGCAGAGTCATCATTGGTGGAATAAGATGCAGCTTTGCGAAACTGACCATCCAATGGATGAATGCCTTCATCTATTACAGCTGGTGCCTTGCCCTTTCCATCAACTGAGGAATATGTCTGCTTGAGGACTTCAATTGGGGGCAAGTAGCTGAGGTGATTCTGGAAATCAGCTTTGTAGTTGAGTGAAGACCTTGTCCTGAGGAATCTCATAATCCAAGGTGCATAAGGCTTCAGCTCAAACGGAGACAGTGCAACATTTGACATAGTCCTCATGAAGAAATCATGATAATTGATAGGAATGCCATGAACGATGTTGAATACAAGATTCTTCATGATGCCAACAATTTCCTCATCAGATGAGTCGTGGCCTTTGATAGGACTGATTGTCCTTGTAAGAATATGATAGACAGTTCTGGGCACGTACAACAATTCCTTCACGAGGAATTTGGTTCTTGGTGCTTGACCTGGCTTCAAAGGTTTCATCAGCACCTGCATGTAATGATGTGTGAGCTCAGGTTCACTGTAGGTGCAGCAAGCTTCTTCAAGGGGAGGACTGAGTGGTAGAGCACGAAGCATTTCAGAGGCTGGTGCAGTGTAGTGTGTTTTCAGACATCCAGTCCAACACCCAGGAATTCACATCTTCAGCATCTCCAGTGATGTGCAGCGTTGCATAGAATTGAAGAATCAGTTCTTCATTCCAATCGCAGATGTCAGAGCAAAAGTTTAACAGTCCAGCGTCGTGAAGAACACTGAGGACTGGTGCAAAGCACGGCAGAGATTCCATATCCACGTGAGGAATATGCTCATGATAGAAGATCTTCTCCTTGTTGAACAGCACTGAGGAATAGAAATTGGCTTGACTAGCAGTCTAGAAACGCCTCTTCCTAATGCGAGCAGAGTTATATGGGTTGTAATCTTCGAAGAATACGTGCTCGCCGAAGAAATCATCAGCCTTGAACTTTTGCTTGCGTGAGAATGGGTCCTTTGGCTTCGGTAGAGGAGTGTCAGTGAGTTGCATCACGACCTCAGGAATCTCAATCGCAGGTTCTTCAGGCTGAGGAATTTCTGGTTCCTCCTCAGTGGCAGTATGCGTCGTTGGTTGTTCAGCAGCAGCAGTTTCTTCAGCGCTAGTGGCTGGAATTTCCTCATGGACAGATGCAGTGGGATGAGTTTCTTCAGAGCCCATTTGTACAGTTTGTGTGGGGGACTGAGGAATTTGCTGTAGAGGGGTGAACATTGGAGAGTTTGGATGCTGACTTTCCCAGAATTCATCACTGAGTACGGGTGTGGAGCAGCCAACGTCCACATCTTCATCTTCCATTTCTTCAACGCCAGCCTCTTCAGCTATGAACTGAGGCATAGGCGAGGAGATGATAGGTGTTGAAGGGATCGCATCCACTTCAATTTCTTCATCCAACGGTTCAAACGAAGCAGCAGAAGGAGTATCTTCATCCGATCCACTGGGGATCACATATTCTTCATCAAAAGGAACAAGGTCCTTTGATGGCCTGGTTGAGATGGGAACAACATCAATGGGATTTGCAAATGAACTTGTCATAGGCTTCATTTTCTTCGGAGCTGAAGAATCTGAAGCAGCTGATGCTTTCCTTTTCTTCACTGCAGCATGATCTGCAGCCTTGGTCTTCTTCACATATGATGCAGATGGAAGGATTGGAGTTGAAGTGGGCGCAGGAGTAGCTGAGAAATCTGGTTGATTTTTTTCAGGCACAACTGATGCAGTTGCCCTGATTTCTTCATGTTCTTCAGGCGCACCACTAGTGGGTGCCTTGGCAATTTCTTCAGTGGCTGGAATGCAGTCATCAGCCCTGGAACTCACATTTTCTTCAGCAGCCTGATTTTCATCAGTGGTGCTTGCATTTTCTTCAGTAGGCTGAGCAGATGCTGCAGCCTGAGGAATTTCCTGTTGCGTTGGGGCTGCAACATTGGAAGTGAAGTTATCCGCAAGTTTCACAAAACGAACCTTGGCTCCAAGCCAATCAGCGCGATATGCTTCAAAGTCATCACTGAGTTTCTTGATCTCAGTCTGAATAGTGACAAGTTCTTTAGTTGTCATAGAGACAACGTTTTTCTTCAGATAGCGCTCTTTCTTGTACTGCGCTTTCTTGATCTGTCTGGCCTTCTCAAATTTCCACTTTTCTTCTTGAATGAAGTGGGTCAGCATGTGACTTTGACCAGGAGTCAGCTTGAAATCAGGCAAGGGGGTGTTGGGATCCTTGTGCCAAACATCAATGTAGTCAAGGATCAACTTGGGATCCAAAAGCAGTGGCACCTCTGATCCTTTGGCTCTAGCGGCCCTGACTTGCCTGTCTCTGATGATTTCTGCAAGTTCATCATCATCAGCTTCGTCTTCATTAGACGGCACTTGGAAAGCGACTTGCTTCTTTTGAGGACTTGGGCGAGGACCTCATCCAGCAGTGACCTTTGTCTTCAGCAGAGAGGGGCCAACTGAGGAACTTGGTGTAGCTGAGGAACTTGCTGAGACACCTGAGGCAATGGACATGCCTGCAGTCCTTTGGCACGAGGCGAGATGCATAGGTGCTGAGGATTTAGTCAGAACAACTGAGGGCTTAGGCGGAGGAGCTGAGGAATTTGGAGGAACAGGAGCAGCATGAGGAATTTGCCGTGAGGGCTTTGAGGATTCTGGCCGTGAGGGCATTGCTGAGGAACTTGGCCTTGAGGGCATTGTTGGTGAAGCACTTGGCTTGCATGCAGGCTTCTTTGACATAGCCTTATTTGGCTTGACAGCAAAGGCCTCAGCAGAGGCAGCAGCAGCAGAGTCTTCATTGAATTTCCTCATTGCTTCTTTGGCTTGCTTAGCCAACTTGGCTTGGCGCTTGGCCCATTCATCAGGATAGTCCTCACCGCGCTTGAGGCTGGTGGGATCAGCGATTTGGCCAGGTGCCAATGGAGCTCTTGGGCATGGAGGTTTGAGTGCGAATTTCTTCATATATTTAGGAGTGACATATCTAAACTCCCTCCATTCTCTTGCCCATCTCCTCTCTATCTTCTGAATGCGCACTTTGTGCTCATTCTTGGTTTTCCTCAGTAGGTGTGCAGTACCCAGCATATATTTCATCAGGGATCTCAAACGCTGTATTTACCTCAGGCCTCTTTCCTCCCTTCTGTGGCTTCTTACCGTCAGCCATTTTCTTCAGTTGAGGAATTTGAACAATTGAATTCTCTGAAGAAGTATGCAACTTTTCTTCGAGGAACGCTGCAAATGAGTTAAGTTGATGAGAACCTAGTGATTCAGCAGCTGACATGTGTACCTGTGAACAGAGTATAGTTGCGAGGAATTTGGAGAGGTCATATGCGTTCTCAGAAGGTTTTGTAAAAAGAACAAGTTTGAGGAATTTGACCAAATGAGTCTTGAAGAATTTCACTAAGCGTTCTTTGTCTTAGGTTCCAGAGATGTGTAGATTAAAAATCCACACATTTGAGGAATCTTGAAGAAAAACATGGCTTAGAGAAACGAATCAAAAACATGACGTGTGAGGTGTTTAGTGTGTGAATCTATGAAGAAAAACACCTTTGAAGATTTTGAAGATAATCATTCGAATCAACGAGGGTAGTAAAAGTAACTTTTAATTGCCCTGGACGAAGAACACGACGAACTGGAGTGAGAAGATGTGAAGTTGGTCTGTGCAGATCTTCCATGCCCTAACTTGGTGGAGGAAGACGGCTACGGCGGCGGCGGAGTGAAGATTTCCGCGGTCGACGCGAGTACGTCGGCGACGAGGTCGAGGCAGTGAAGCTCTTTCTCACCGGCGGCAATGAAGTAGCGGCGGCTCTAGGGTTTGAGAAGCTCGAGCTGGAGAGAGATGTCGAGCGGAGTAAAAGAAGTGAGGAAGGGGCGGAGGGGTATTTATAGCCACAGTGAAAAACTGCTCGCCCGAAGAAATTGGACGAACGTGCCCCTGACCCTTCTCATTCGCTTGACATGTGTCACCCACGTACTGAGAGGTGGAGATCGTGTGCGATCGTGGGTGAGTGGATAAGTATAACGTGGGATGCGGAACGGTTTGAGCGGCAAAGCCGAAAATTTAGATAAGATAGGTTTTAAAGTTCCCTTCGCAATTTCTTCAGCTGACAAGGACACAGTGAAGATTTTGAACGAGTTTCAAATAGAACGCACATGAAGAATTTGTGAACAGATTGGGTTGAGTATAGCATAGAGGGGAAGGGTCCGATCACATTCACTTAGCAGAAAACCAACTTGAAGAAATAGCAATAAGTGAATGCTGTAGAGGACATAAACTCATATATATATATATAGGACAACCCTATTCTAATCATGGGATTAGAATAGTTATTTGGATCACAATGCCCTATATAGAGTCTGATTAGGTGTTCCCCAATTAAAAAAACCCAGCCCACCCCCACAGCTCCCCCGACGGCCCGACCCACCTCCTCCCCACAACCTTCCCACGATCCACCCCACGACCTTCCCCCGATCCTTCCGCGGCCTCCTCCCGGCGCGCCGCCCTCGCTCCCGCCTCCTTCCGACGTGCCGCCACCCTGCCTTCTCCATCGCGCCGCCGCCCCCTCCCCTCGCTGGCACCTTCCCCACCTACGTCCACCTTCTTTCGCCACCCGCGTTGACCGCCCTGCCCCCGAAACCGGTCGCCGCGCCGCCTCCGGCCCTGGAACAGGCCGCTGCGCCGCCTCCGCCCGCGGATCCGGCCAGCGCGCCGCCTTCGCCCATGGATCTGGTCGCTACGCTGCTTCCTCCTCCCCTATCCTGCACACCGCCGCCAGGCTCTGGATCCCGCCCGCCGCCTCCTATGGTGCGAGGCCACTCCCTCCACCTCCGTCGCGCAACCGCCTCCGTCTGGCTCTGGATCCGCCGGCGCTCCTCCCCGGCCATGCGCCTTCCTCCTCCCACCCCGACACGAGCAACACATTGGGCGCCGCACCTAGATCTCACCGCCCCGGTGCTCGACGGTCGTCTCGCTCCCCGGCCGCTGGCTCGCCATCCACCCCGCTCCACGGCTGCCGCCCAGCTGCCCGGCCATGACCCACCACGTGTATCCTCCCAGTCCAGAGTTAAGCCCACCGATGCGGGACACCTCCTCGATGCGCTACTGGCGACACATCGTGGCAACGGCCGCCGCCCTCTCCACTCCTCGCCTTCTCCCTACGAAGCTGCTGGCGAAGCACGACGAGTCCATCTCCCCCATCACTTCAATGAGATGCCATCGATAGCGGATGATGAGCTCCCCAATCCCGCCGATATAGCTGTCCCCAAGCGCCCTGCGCTGCTGCAACATCGTTCCCCAAGACGGTTTCGACACCCGACGGTGCAGTTGCCGTCCGCAAGGGCCTCCCGACCCATTGATCCATCGAGGAAAACTGAAGTTCAGGAAGATCATGGTGTGAAAAAATCAGAGTTCTTGCATAAAAAGTTCAGAAAAATGCACGGCCAGACTTTTTGCTCGTGCTAGTTGAACCGCTAGTTCACATCTTTGTTTTCTTCTTATTTGTGTTCAGATTTTGGTTTTACTGTTCGTTTCTTCTTATTCTTTCAGTTACTTTCCAGCCAAAAAGTGATGAAACTATAATACAAGTTCAAATCAGAAAAACATGAAGTTCACCTTTATTATTGTTGGAAAAATTTAACACTTGTTGCAGTGTTTCACATACATCATTTCTTTTATTTGTTCTTCAGAAGTTCCAGTCACCAAGCCACTGACTATTGTAACCATGTTCGAAGGCCATACTAGAAACAACAGAGGAATAAATCCCCCAAGTCTAGGTGTTGTTTTGGGAGGTGGATTGTACTAGTCCCTTAAAAAATTATTTTATTTCATTGTAACGTTGTACTTTGCTTGTGCGAAGAAGTAAAAATATCAGGAAAATTATTGTATTTCTTGTATACAGAGAGAAACAGAAGTTCAAACACACTGACAAAAAATGTGGTTAATCTGGAAACATGTTTCATGTTGACTAAACAAAGTGCATGTTTAGTTTCAATAAAAAGGTGCATGTCTATGAGAGGTGAAATTACAATATTATATGTTTCTTCGGGACAACAGGCTTGTATTGTTGCAAACTTTACAAAGGTGACTTGTATCGTTGTACATACCCATACACTCCACTTATAACAATTTTTGTAAGAATAAATTAAAGAATATTCATAGGAAAAATAGGATGGCTATCTTGATTGCAACGTCTCATTTAATCTTTCAGAACTATGGTAGCATAGTACATTGTCAACTATATATGTTCTTCTTTGATGATGGTCTACATGCAAATTCTAGAAAATTGTCTATTTATTTAAAAACCATATTTTTCTAAGAAGTTCTAATTAAAATAAGAGAGAAGTTCGAAGGTTAAGAAAAACTCAGATGATTTCTCATTACTAAAGAATAAAACGAAGATGTTGACTGTATTTCCCGCATTTCTAAAAAAATGTAGAAGTTCAAATCAAAATAGCCGAGCGATTCAATGTTTATATAAAACTTAGATATTTCAGGTTACTAAAAGAAAAGGTAGTAAGTTCAATTTAAAATAATGGAGAAGTTCGATCTTTATAAACCAAGAAGAAAAAGAACCCTCACCGATAAAATGTTAACCCTAGATGTTCAGATTTAAGTAAAATGGGTAGATAAAAAATGTTGGGTGTTTTAAAATAATTTTCTCATTCCATTACAAATTTGAAACAAAAACGCTCTATCTGAAAGTAGTTCCTCCTACGTGGAGTGTGTTTCATATACGAAAAAGGAATAAAAAGTCAAAGTCTAAAAAGATATGGAAGTTCAAATTTAAATAAGTGAGTGGTTCGATGTTTATAACATAACAAGGACTTTTCCCTTATAAAAATGAATAACAACAAAACGTCCTAATTAAAAAAATGAACTTGTTTGATGTTTGTAAAAACTTACAGTTTCCCCGATACTAAAGATTAAAACCACGAAGTTCAATTTTAAAAACAGAGTAGTTCAATGCATATTAAAAACTCAGTTTTTTCTCTTTACTAAATAATAAAACCAAAGAAGTTCAACTTTAAAAAGCAGAGCGTTTGATATTTATTTGAAAAAACTCAGTTTTTTTGGTTACTAAAGAATAAGACCAATAAGATATATTCGAAATAACGAAGAAGTTCAATGTTTCTAACAATATGATCTATTCGAAATAACGAAAGTTAGAGCGGCTCGATGTCTATAAATTGGAGAGTTCAAAGAAAATGTTATGGGTGTTCAAAAAAATCTCCCATGGATTTTCCCATTATTGAAAAGCGATGACAAAAAAATTAAAATTATATCACAGATAAACTCAAAAAATGTAACAAAAAACATACTTTACACATTAGAAAAAATCAAAGGTCATATTAAAAATAACAGAGCACTTGAAAAACTCTATAAAATACATAGTACCCCATTTTTTCCGTTACAAATGAATAACACCAAGAAGTCCAAATTGTAAAAACCAAGAAGTTCACTTTTTAAAATAGAATAGTTCAATGTATATGAAGAACCCAGATTTTCCTCGTTACTAAATGATAAACCAACAAATTGAAAAAACTTAGATATTTTCACATAACCGAGAGAAGTTCAGATTGATAACTACCAGAACTTCACGTACTACACGGTGTGAATTTTGTATTAAAAAATAATGAAAAAGCAAAGGCTAAAATTTTTTTGCTAGAAGTTCAAGTGCTCTGTCCGGAGAAGTTCAAAAATTCTTGCGGGAGAGGTTCACCTTGTATTTCCATGTTCGATTTTTTCCGTATAAAAATCAAATACAATTCTTTACTCAAAAATATAAAAAGGTGAAGTTCAAATTGAAATAACAAAGAAGTTCAGAGTTTATTAAAACCTAGGATTTACCTGTTCAAAAAATAAAAAACACAACGCCATTTTTGCACTTTTAAAAACAACTCATAACCGAAAAAATAGTTGCTAGAAGTTCAAGTGCTCAGCAAGGAAAAGTTCAAAAAATTACTGTGAGAGAGGATCACCGTGTATTTAGATGTCCAAAAATACATAAAAAAATATGTTGTTTTTTGTGTTTTAAAATAATTCTCTCAAACCAGAGAGAAGTTCAAAAGTGATAACAACCGGATGTTCACGTACTACATGGTGTGTATTTCATACAAAAAACAATAAAGTGAAACGAAGTGAAGTTCAAACAGAGATGCCCCAGAAGTTCAACTACTTCACGCAGTGCAAAAAACAACACGTCAAAAACAGAGTGAGGTTCAAAGAGACAAGTCCGAGAAGTTCAACTACTTCACGCAGTGCGTTTCCATTCGCAATGAAGGCAGAAATCATGACCTCGTCATTTCTCTAATTTACTTCAAAATGACAGGAATATCATTTGTGTAAGTTTCAAGTCCTCGGTCGGAGAAAGTTAAAAAATATATTGTGAGAGAGGTTTGTACAAAAAGAATATCATTTGTGTAACACTGACGAAAATGGATGAGAAAATTACAAATGAAAATACGTCACGGAAGTTCAATGTGAAAACAGCAGGAAGTTCGACTTCTATAGTGAATGAATTTGAGATGAAAAACTTTTAAAATCGTCGCGAGTATGAAAAGATGATCAACATGAGAAACTTGCGTGCTTACAGTAGCTTTCCATCGGTATATCATCTGCTCAATTCCGGTGAATGGATGGAGAGTTACGAGCAGTGGATGGAGACCTACGAGCAAAAAAATCACGTGAAAAACAGAGTGAAGTTCAGGTACACGCGCCGAGAAGTTCAGGTTCTTCACGCAGTGCATTTTCGAAGAATCTGTTTCGCGATAAAGGCAGAATGAATGATCCCACCATTTTCGAAATTACTTGAAAACGGCCAGGATTCAGAGAAAACCATCAACATGAAAAAGTTTCGCATTTTTCGTAGCTTTTCAGCGGTATATTATTTGCCCCATTCCGATAAACTTTGTAGAAATTATGGCAAAAATACGTTTTTAACCATTTTCAAAACTGACATAAAACCGTAATGAATTAGGAGAAACAATACATACAAAAAAGTTTCGCATCTCTTCAAGCTTTCCAATGCCATATCATTTGCTGCATTCGAACGCACGGTTAAAAAATTAGCTTGAAAATACAAACTCGGTAGAACTTGTACCATTTTCTAAATTACTCTTAAACCATTCAAAATTAGACAAAAACTTTCAATATGAAAAATTAGCGCATTTTCATAAGCTTTCCAACGCCGTATCACATGCCTCCATTGGATTAGCCATTTAGAAATTACATCGAAAAAACGAACTCAGCTGTTCGGTTTACGAAATTTTACATTTTTTCAAATTACTCTTTAACCATAGGGAATTAGAGAAAACTTTTAACATGTGGAAGGAGCGGTTTTGCAGCAGCTTTCCAACGCCATATTATATGCCTCATTTCGATAAACGGTTTAGAAATGCGATAAAAAATACGATTCATGTTTTTTGTGCGAAGAAAAAACGGTTTTCAAAACTTCTCTTAAACCGCTTATATTTTGCCAAAAATTTAAGTTGGGTCATGATATTGGGTTCCATAGCTTTCCAATGGTATATCGCAAGCCCCATTTGGGCAATGTTGGCGGAAGTTCAACCTAGTTCACAGGGAAGTTCAACGTACTACTAGTGGGGCAGGTCAGGTTGTGATCAGAATATTATTCTGATCCCGTGATCAGAATAGTGTTTATGTATGTATGTATGTATGTATGTATGTATGTATGTATGTATATATATAGCCAATGAAGAAAAACGACGGAAGCAGTGAAGATTATGCAAAGTTGAAGAATATGAATAATTTGAGGAATTTCAACTTTTGGTGGTGGCGTGACCCATCGTATAAGAATGATGATTTCAGACACCGCGTACAGTTATCGTAGGGTTCTGAGAATCAAATTCTTCATTAATTTCTTCACACTAAGAGTGTTATTCTTCATTGATTGAAGAAAACGTTTCTTCATGTGTTGCACATCTAAGTCATCAATTTTGCATAAGTGTTAGGATGAGTGTCCTTTTCAAAGAACATTCGAAGATTCTAGGATATTTAGCTCACACCGCAACTTGCTAAATCTCTTCTCATCCAAGGGCTTTATGAAGATATCGGCTATCTGTTCTTCAGTCTTCACATGCTCAATAGAAATGTCGCCCTTCAACACATGATCACGAAGAAAATGATGACGAATCTGAATGTGCTTTATCTTGGAGTGTTGAACTGGGTTGTGAGCAATCTTGATGGCACTCTCATTGTCACATAAGAGAGGCACATTCTTTATGTTGACGCCATAGTCCTTGAGAGTTTGCTTCATCCATAGCAGTTGAGCACAGCAAGAACCAGCGGCAATGTACTCAGCTTCAGCAGTAGATAGTGATACGTAGTTCTGTTTCTTCGAGGACCAACAAACCAAACATCGTCCGAGGAAATGACATGTACCAGATGTTGACTTGCGGTCCACACAATCACCAGCATAGTCAGAGTCAGAATATCCAATGAGATCAAAAGCCGAGCCCTTGGGGTACCATAATCCAAGTGTTGGTGTGTGAGCTATATATCGAAGAATATGCTTCACGGCCTTATGGTGGGATTCCTTCGGTGTAGCTTGAAATCGGGCACACATCCAAACACTAAGCATTATATCTGGCCTAGATGCACATAAGTACAATAAAGAACCAATCATGGAGCGGTATACCTTATGATCGAAGTCAATACCATTTTCATTAGTGCACAGATGGCCATTTGTGGGCATAGGAATTTTGACGCCTTTGCAATCTTGCATGCCGAATTTCCTCAGTACATCCTTGAGGTATTTCTCCTGAGATATGAATATGCCATTGCGTTGTTGACGAATTTGAAGACCTAAGAAGAATTTCAACTCTCTCATCATAGACATTTGATATTCTTCACTCATCATATAGGCAAATTCATCACTATAACGTTGGTCAGTACAGCCAAAGATAATATCATCAACATATATTTGGCACACAAACAATTCACCATCATAAGATTTAGTGAAAAGAGTAGGGTCGAGTGAACCGGGTTTGAAGCCTTTCGTCATGAGGAATTCCTTCAAAGTATCATACCAAGCCCGTGGGGCCTGCTTGAGGCCATAGAGGGCCTTGTTGAGTCTGAAGACTTTGTCAGGATTCTTTGGATCTTCAAAAACCTGGGGGTTGAGCAACATATACTTCTTCCTCAAGCTTACCATTGAGGAATGCACTTTTCACATCCATTTGATATAAAGTGATATCATGATGGTTACCATAAGCAAGTAATATGTGAATAGCCTCAAATCTAGCAACAGATGCAAAAGTTTCATCGAAATCAATTCCTTCAACCTGTGTGTAGCCTTGAGCTACAAGCCGTGCCTTATTCCTCACCACAAGGCCATTTTCATCTTGCTTGTTGCGGTAGATCCACTTTGTGCCGATTATATTGTGCTTGCGAGGATCTGGACGTTTGACCAGTTCCCAGACATTGTTGAGCTCGAACTGATGTAATTCTTCTTGCATGGCCTGAATCCACTCAGGCTCCAGAAATGCTTCATCTACCTTAGTGGGCTCTGTAATAGAGACAAAAGCATAGTGCCCACAAAAGTTAGATAAATGTGAAGCTTTGAGCATGTGAGAGGACCTGGCGCTTTGATGTCATTGACGATCTTTTCAACTTGCACTTCTTTTGCAATGCGAGGATGAGCTGGTTGCCGTTGAAGAATTTGATCAGCGCTTTCTTCAGCACCATTTTCTTCAGCATTTTCTTCAGGTGCATTAGCTCGACGTTCTTCATGTTCTGGAATGAATTCTTCAGCAGATTCTTCAATAGGAATGACATCCTCAGTAGCCTTGAACTTGATAGTTTCCTCAGGTGCTGGTTCATCTATCACAGTAGGTAGGTGCTCTCTTTGCGAGCCATTAGTTTTGTCGAACCGCGCATCTACAGTTTCAACAACCTTGTGAAGAACGTTGTTGAAGACTCTGTAGGTGTGCGAGTCCTTTCCGTAACCAAGCATAAAACCTTCATGTGCTTTTGGTGCAAATTTTGAGTTGTGATGAGGATCTCTAATCCAACATTTAGCAACGAAGACTTTGAAATAACTTACATTGGGTTTCTTATCAGTGAGGAGTTCATAGGCAGTTTTCTTGAAGAATTTGTGAAGATATACTCTGTTGATGATGTGGCACACAGTATCAATTGCCTCAGTCCAGAAACGACGAGGCGTTTTGTATTCATCAAGCATAGTGCGAGCCATCTCAGCAAGTGTCCTATTCTTGCGCTCCACGACCCCGTTCTGCTGAGGAGTATAAGGAGCAGATAACTCATGAGTAATACCAAGTTCATCAAGATAGTCATCGAGACCAGAATTCTTGAACTTAGTGACATTGTCACTTCTGATGTGCTTGATCTTCACACCAAAGTTGGTTGAAGCCCTCGAGGAAAATTGTTTGAAGACTTCCTGCACTTCTTGTTTGTAAGTAACAAGGTGTACCCATGTGTAGCGAGAATAATCATCAACAATAACAAAGCCATATTGAGATGCTTCATTTGAAATAGCAGAATAATGATTAGGACCAAAGAGATCCATGTGAAGCAATTCAAATGGGTGAGTGGTGGTCATGATAGTCTTCGCTGGATGCTTGGCCTTCGTCATCTTCCCAGCTTCACAGGCTCCGCATAGGTGATCCTTGAGGAATTTGACATTCTCGATGCCAATGACATGCTTCTTCTTCGCAAGCGTGTGCAAATTCCTCATGCCTGCATGACCAAGTCGTCGATGCCAGATCCAGCCTTCTGAAGCTTTTGCAAGTAAGCACACGGCTGGTTGTGGTCCTGTAGAGAAATCAACAATATACAGGTCTCCTCTCCTAAAGCCTTCGAAGACTTTGGAATTGTCAGCTTCCATAACCACAACACAACGGTACTTGCCAAAGACAACAACCATATCAAGATCACAAAGCATTGAGACAGACATAAGGCTGTATCCTAAGGACTCAACAAGCATGAATTTGTCCATGTGTCGATCCTTTGTGATCGCAACCTTACCTAGACCCAATACCTGACTTTTGCCTTTGTCAGCAAAGATGATATGCTTCAGATGCGATGGAGATAATGGAGCATTCATCAATAGATTCTTGTCACCAGTCATGTGGTTTGTACATCCACTATCAAGGACCCACTCAGTGGCTTTGGGTTGATCATCCTGCAGATGAATTAGTGCAGCTTACAAACTCATATACTTCATCAGTGAAGAATATGACATCAATTCATCAGATCAATTTCATCAAGCAAAAGAACAGATAAAGCAATATGAGGACGTGAGAAGTGAAAGTTCATTTCTTCATGATTAGCCTGCGTCCTATCAGGCATACTCAGGTCTCCAGCAAATTCTTCAGACGATTACATACGTTTGGAGACCTGACACTGCAGAAGAGATTAGTTCTTTTTCTTCACCACCCACATCTGAAGGGGTGTCAAAGAGTTCATCACTCTGCGAGCTCCATACGAGAAGGATGGCATAGAAGCCAGTCCATTTCGTTTCACATAAGAGGGGTTAGAGTAAGCATAAGAGTATGCAGAGAAATTCTTCGAGGACTTATGGACATAATGATTTGAAGAATAATGCACATATCCATAATCCTTAGATCTTCCCTGCGAAACAGACGGGTTAGCACGATGATGTTCATATGAGGACTTTGATCCATATGAGGAATATGATCCATGTGAGGAGTTTGGTCCGTATGAGGACTTGAATCCATATGAAGAATTTGGTACATATGAAGCATTTGATCTGGGGTTCCTATTCTTCACAGGTGGCGTCATGATGACATTCACCTGAAGATTTTCAAGGCATCTTTTGGGAACCCAGATTTTCTTCATAGGGGAACCGTTCCTGCAGTTAGTGCCAACATATCTAGCAAATACTTCACCATTCTGATTTTTGAATAGTTTGTAGTTGGAGTCAAATGACTCAACATCAGAATGAGGAGATTCACATGCAAACCCAGATAAGTTAGATGGATCAACGGGAGGTCCCTTTGCAACAACCCATGTAGTTTTGGGGTACTTCTCAGGCTTCCAATATGTACCATCAGCATTGAGTTTCCTCTCAAAGGCAATACCCTCTTTCCTAGGGTTCCTGTTGAGGATCTGATTTTTAAGCACATCACAAAGAGCATGATGCCCTTTGAGGCTTTTGTACATGCCTGTCGTGTACAATTCCTTCAACCCTGCATCATCAGTGATACTAGCAATGTCCTCAGATGAGGAATTAGTGATAGCAGAGGTATGTGAAGAATTTGAAACATTAGCAGCATTTGAACATTCAGGTGAAGAATTAGCAGATTCACGTTCAATGCACTTCAAGCATGGAGGAACAAATTCTTCCTGAGAAGCGCTGATTTGTTGAGCAAGTAATGAATCGCGCTCCTTCTGAAGATCTTCATAACTCACTCTTAGCTTCTCAAGATCTTGCTTTCTTTGAAGAAATTCATAAGAAAGCTTCTCATGATCAGATAAAAGAGTGTTATGTTGATCTTGAAGGGTGTCATACTTAGTATGAAGTCTCTGAAGACTTTTAGCCAAAGCTTTTGACTGATCCATTTCTTCACCCAACATGTCATCACTCTTATTTAGCATGTAGTGAACTTTTTCCAAAGCTCTTTGTTGTTTAGTGGCAAGGGAAGCAAGTTTGACATAGCTGGGTCCAAATTCATCACCAGAATCATCATCACCAGGCTCGGATAGGTAGCATTCAGTTACCTCAGCATCTTTTGCCATAAGGCATGATGCAGAAGATGATGATTCTAGTTCGAATGTCATCGCTTTGAGAGATTCCTTGAAGTCGTCAAACCAAGGATCATGACAGGTTCGATGACCTTCATAGACCTCAGAGAGATGGTCCCAGACGAGCTTCGCATGATCGAGATGCATGATATTCCTGAACTGATTTTGTGACAGACTGGAGCAGATGACATCCTTCGCCGTGAGGTTGAGAAGAGTGTACTTGCGAATGTCATCAGCTTCCACCATCTTGCATAGATCGGTCAGACCAATCCCAGTGACGGTCCACAGCTTGCTGTTCATCGCCATGAGGCGTTTCTTCATCATGGCCTTCCACTTGGGATACTCGTGACCGTCAAAGATGGGGCATGTCACTTTTGTCATACCTGCGGTCGACATAACTAAAACTCCAGGTGGTTAAACCAAAATCACACAGAACAAGGGAGTACCTTGCTCTGATACCAATTGAAAGTGCGTTATATCGACTAGAGGGGGGGTGAATAGGCGATTTTTATGAAATTCTTCACTGAGGAATTTGCTGGTGAGGGAATTCCTTAGCGAAGAACTACTAGCAGCGGAATAAGTACTCAAAGGTAAACACAACAGAATACAAGCATAGTCATCATGATGAAATGAAGACAGGCACAGAGTACAGGAAGCGTAATCACAGGATAACACAGGATGAAGACAAACAGACTGAAGAAATTGAACTGAGGAAATTGAGAAAGTCTTCAGTTAAAGTCTTCAAACATAGATATGAACAAACATACAACACAGTTATGAGGAAATGAAAGAGTTGAGGAAATAGAACCAGTGAGCTTGGTGAAGACAATGATTTGGTAGATCAGTTCCAACTGCTGCCTCAGTTGTACGTCTGGTTGGAGCGGCTGAGTATTTAAACTCAAGGACACACAGTCCCAGACACCCAGTCAAGGACACTTAGTCGAAGACACCCAGTCCTCACCGTATTCTCCTTGAACTAAGGTCACACAGACCTCGTCCAATCACTCGTGGTAAGTCTTCAGGCGGCTTCCAAACCTTCACAAACTCGGTCACTCGGCGATCCACAATTCCTCTTGGATGCTCTAGACCATGACGCCTAACCGTCTGGAAGAAGCACGGTCTTCAAAGGTAACAAGCGTCGGATCCACGCAGGATCAATCTCTTCAGTGATGCTCAATCACTTGGGGTTTGTAGGTGTTTGGGTTTTGGGTTTTTCCTCACTTGATGATTTTCGCTCAAAGTCCTCGGAGGATGGGTTGCTCTCAAATGACAAGTGTCAGTTTCTCTCGGAGCAGCCAACCAGCTAGTGGTTGTAGGGGGCGGCTATTTATAGCCTAGGGAGCAGCCCGACATGATAAGACATAAATGCCCTTCAATGATATGACCGTTAGGTGGATAGATATTTTGGGACAGCTGGCGCATAGCACAGCAACGGTCATTATTTTGAGTAGCAAAATCCTCAGGGCTATCATGTTCCTCACTATGTAGGTAATCCGCACTGGCGGAATTCCTAACTCCTCAGTCAGGACAAATTCCTCAGAGACCAGAAGAACTTCGTCTCTGTCACTGAAGAAATTGACTGAACTGTATGAGATTTCCAATGGCTTCACTCGAAGGGATTGGTAGGTGTAGGATTTTGAGTTGAGCATCACATGGAAATTTTTCCTTAGGATTTCCTCGACCCCCTTTAACAGTACTGTGTTTTCTATGACTCAAGAAAGAGAAAATGAAACTACGAAAACAAAAGTCTTCACGCTTCATGTTCCTCGAATGAATACCAAGTCTTCAAGGTCACACCAATTTCTTCACTTTCAAAGTCTTCAGAAAGTCTTCAGAGATCCAAAGTCTTCAGTCGAAGAACTTCATTTTTAGGAGTCAACTTTCTCTGTAAATATCAAACTCCTCATTGACTTATAGACTTGTGTATACTCACAAACGCATTAGTCCCTTAACCTATAAGTCTTCAATACACCAAAATCACTAAGGGGCACTAGATGCACTTACACCAGGAATGAATAAGAAGGCTCCAGCAAAATGAATTCCTATGTCTAAGGCCAGAGCCTCTACTCAAGAAACAATGGAGTTCACTCTTGAACCCAAAGAAGCTGGAGAGGGAAAGAAGAGAAAGGAAAGAGTCAAGAAGACCATTACCAAAGTCATTGGCAAGCCCTCCATGATGAAAGATCCCTCTGAAGATGAAGAAGAAGAAGAAGAGGATGCTCCAGCACCCAAAGCTCAGAAGCTTATGGGGGATGCTATAAAGTCATGGGCTACAACATCAAAGCCCAAAGCTGCCCCCAAAGCTCAAGCTGAGAAGCCTCCTAAGCCCAAGAGGAACACCAGAAGTATACCTGCTGAAGAAAAGAACAAGGCCCCAGTGCCTGAAGCTGAAGAAGAAGAAGATGATGAGTCCCTTATTTTGATAAAATTGAAGCCCAAGATTCTAGACCACAATGATACTCATCCAATAGCTGAAGACATGCACGTCAGAAAAGATGTTGGACTGAGATTGTGGGGAAAGTCTGATCCTTATGCTGTGAGGAGAAGGATTGCAGTTGACTACAGGTTTCACACAAAGGAACAACAAGACTTTTATGAAACTATTCTGCTTGACAAGAAGCCCATTGTGTGTGAGATGGGTTGATTGGGAATTCATCCAGGACAATGAAGATCACTTCCTAGGAGTTTATGACAGCTTCAAAGCATGTGGAGTAGATGAGTTTGTTGGATAGAAGCTCACAAAATGGAATGTTGAGCTGATCATGCAGTTTTACTCCACTACTCACTTCTACCCAGATGGGAAGATCATATGGATGTCAGAAGGTACTAGGTATCAATCCACAGTTGAAGAATGGGCAAAATTGATAAATGCCCCAGCAGAACATGAAAATGACTTGGATGTGTATGCCAAGAAGAAGAAGGACCATAACACTATGGCTAACATGTACAAGGAGATCCCAGATAAAGCTTTGGAGACTCACAAGTTTGGATCTGTACATTTCTTATTGTCTGGTCTGCCTACTATCAACTGGATCCCAAGGCACACTCTGCTACCCAGGTCAGGAGATCACAAGATGATCAGAGGGCACTCTATCAACCGGCTACAGCTTTTTGATTTCCCTCAGAAGTTCAAGGTCATGAGTCTAATTGTAGAGACAATCAAGAGGACTGCTGCTGACCAGAAAAGAAGTTGTGGGTATGCTCCACACACTCAGGAGCTCATCAACTCCAAGATGGGCATAGGAACATACCTGTTGGATAAGGAGCATCTACCCCTGCATCCTGAATTTGAAGACAACAGCAATTGAGCAGCTTCGGGAGGAAGCAGAAGAGAAGAGAGGCAAGGCAACCATAGATGCATTTCAGCGAGTGCCAAGGAGTCAGAGGTTTGCTGTTGTGCCAGTGACAGATTCTAGAGCTACAACATCAGCACCAGCAACTACAGCTCCAGTGCCACCTCTAGCAGCCACTCCACCAGCTCCAACTACATCAACGGATGCCTTCGTCCTTGGAGTTCTCTAGACACCACCTCCCGAAGACCAAGCCTGAGAGACGCATAGCACTATGCATATTTGAACTTTTTGGTAACTTGTTGCCAAAGGGGGAGAAATATGTATAGATCATAGGCTTCGAGAGAGTGTTTTGTGTCTTTGCCTTTGGTTGAACTTTTTATTGTGTGAGATACTTTATGTCCTTGTGTGAGATACTTGTGTGATCATGTGATTGATCATTTGCTACCTTGCTTGTTTAGATGATACTATCCTTTATATGCATATATGATCATTCACTTGCTTGGTGATGAGTGCATGCCTTTAATTTCTATCATTTTGAGCGCTCCACCAAGATGTATGTGACATGGAAGAGTAACCCATGATCCTAATCGATTGTGCATTTGCATTCAAAAGAAATTTTTAAATAATGCACAAATTTAGGGGGAGCTCTTGCTTATCACATACTTCTCAAAGCGACGATGTTTTTCAAAATCATTTGTCGAAGCTTTGATCTATATGTTGTCATCAATTACCAAAAAGGGGGAGATTGAAAGTGCAACTATCCTGGGTGGTTTTGGTAATTCCTAACAACATATAGCCCATTGAGCTAATGCTATTTCAAGATAAATATTTCAGGAAAGCTCAATGTTTGGCATGGCATGGATTAGAAAGTGGACCCCTCAAAATACTAAGAACACATGTTGGCTCAAGCTCAAGACTCTACATTTTACTTTTAGTGATCCAAGATCACATTGAGTCCATAGGAAAAGCCAATACTATTAAAAGGGGATGAGGTGTTGCTTAATGAGTTATTTGCTCAAAATGCTTAGTGATATGCTCCAAAACCCTCAACTACTTTCTCATATCCACATATGTCCCAAACCAAAAGTCAAACTTGGCCCCATTGAAATTTCCTACCCGGCGCCACCAAGTTCACTTGACATAGCCACTGCCACAAACCCTAGTCATTTCGGTCTCACCGATAGGGATCTTGGTCTCACAGAGATGGGATTGCAACCTCTTAGTTTCCCTTTGTAACGTTTCGGTCCAACCGAGACAAGCGATCGGTCCCACCATGATTGCAATGAAAACTCTCTGTTTCCCCTTCGTAACATTTTGGTCTAACCGAGATGAGCGAATCGGTCCCACCGAGTTTGCCTGACCAACTCTCTATTTGCCTATTACCAAAATTGGTCCCACCGAGTTTGCGTAATCGGTTTCACCGAGATTACGTTATGCTCTAACCCTAATGGAATCGGTCCCACCGAGTTGACATGTCGGTCCCACCAAAAATCCTAACGTTCACATTTTGAACTAAATCGGTCTGACCGAGTTTCATGATTCGGTCCCACCGAGTTCGGTGATTTGTGTGTAACGGTTAGATTTTGTGTGGAGGCTATATATACCCCTCCACCCGCTCTTCATTCATGGAGAGAGCCATCAAAACATGCCTACACTTCCAGCATACATTTTCTGAGATAGAACCACCTACACTTGTGTTGAGGTCAAGATATTCCATTCCAACCACATAAATCTTGATCTCTAGCCTTCCCCAAATTGCTTTCTACTCAAACCCTCTTTCCACCAAATCCAATCCTATGAGAGAGAGCTGAGTGTTGGGGAGACTATCATTTGAAGCACAAGAGCAAGGAGTTCATCATCAACACACCATCTATTACCTTTTGGAGAGTGGTGTCTCCTAGATTGGTTAGATGTCACTTGGGAGCCTCCGTCAAGATTGTGGAGTTGAACCAAGGAGTTTGTACGGGCAAGGAGATCGCCTACTTCGTGAAGATCTACCATAGTGAGGCAAGTCCTTCGTGGGCGATAGCCATGGTGGGATAGACAAGGTTGCTTCTTCATGGACCCTTCATGGGTGGAGCCCTCCGTGGACTCGCGCAACCGTTACCCTTTGTGGGTTGAAGTCTCCATCAACGTGGATGTACGGTAGCACCCCCTATCGGAACCAGGCCAAAAATCTCTGTGTCTACATTGCATTTGCTCCCTCCAAAGTCCTCCATTTACCTTCATATGCAATTGTTTCACATTCTGCTACTATACTCTTAGAATTGCAGGTATATGTTGATTACTTGACTTGTGCTAAGTTGTTAAAATCTACCAAGATTTAAAATTGGGAAAAGGCTAGATTTTTATTTGGTCAAGTAGTCTAATCACCCCCCCCTCTAGACATACTTTCGATCCTACACATGTCTACATAGTTCTCGAACCCGTAGGGTCCGTATGCTTAACGTTCTGTGACGATTTGTATTATGAGTTATGTGATTTGATGACCGAAGTTTTTTCGGAGTCCCGGATGAGGTCGGGGACATGACGAGGAGTCTCGAAATGGTCGAGGCGTAAAGATCGATATATTGGAAGGCTATATTCGGACATCGGAAAGGTTCCGAGTGATTCGGGTATTTTTCGGAGTACTGGAGAGTTACGGGAATTCATATTGGGCCTTAATGGGCCATACGGGAAAGGAGAGAAAGGCCTCAAGGATGGCCGCGCCCCTTCCCCATGGACTGGTCCGAATTGGACTAGGGAAAGGGGGCGCCCCCTTCCTTCCTTCTCCTTCTCCCTTCCCTTTTTCCTATTCCATGAAGGACGTGGAATCCTACTAGGACTAGGGAGTCCTAGTAGGACTCCACACTTTGGGCGCGCCCTATGAGGGTCGGCCTCCTCCTCCCTCCATCCTTTATATATGTGGCCAGGGGGACCCCATAGACACACAAGTTGATCATTGATCTCTTAGTCGTGTGCGGTGCCCCCCTCCACCATAATCCACCTCAGTCATATCGTAGCGGTGCTTAGGCGACGCCCTGTTCTGGTAGCATCATCATCACCGTCATCACACCGTCGTGCTGACGAAACTCTCCCTCGACACTCTGCTGGATCGTGAGTTCGTGGGATGTCACCGAGCCGAATGTGTGCAGATCATGGAGGTGTCGTACCTTCGGTGCTAGGATCGATCGATCGTGAAGACGTACGACTACATCAACCGTGTTGTCATAATGCTTCCACTTACGGTCTACGAGGGTACGTGGACAACACTCTTCCCTCTCTGTGCTATGCATCACCATGATCTTGCGTGTGCGTAGGAATTTTTTTGAAATTACTGCGTTCCCCAATAGTGGCATCCAAGCCAGGTCTATGTGTAGATGTTATATGCATGAGTAGAACACAAAGGAGTTGTGGGCGTGGGTATATACATATTGCTTGCCATCACTATTTGATTCTTGATTCAGCGGTATTGTTGGATGAAGCGGCTCAGACCGACATTACTCGTACGCTTACGCGAGACTGGTTCTACCGACGTGCTTCGCACACAGGTGGCTAGTGGGTGTCAATTTCTCCAACTTTAGTTGAATCGGATTCAATGAATAGGGTTCTTTCTGAAGATCAAAAAGCAATCACTATACCGCGTTGTGGTTTTTGATGCGTAGGTAAGAACGGTTCTTGCTCAGCCCGTAGCAGCCACGTAAAACTTGCAACAACAAAGTAGAGGAAGTCTAACTTGTTTTTGCAGGGCATGTTGTGATGTGATATGGTCAAGACGTGATGTGATATAAATTGTTGTATGAGATAATCATATTTTGTTTAAGTTATCGGCAACTGGCAGGAGCCTTATGGTTGTCTCTTTATTGCATAAGATGCAAGCGCCATATAATTGCTTTACTTTATCGCTATGCGATAGCAATAGTTGCAAAAGCAATAGTTGGTGAGATGACCATGTGATGACACGTTGATAGAGATCAAGATGATGGAGATCATGGTGTCATGCCGGTGACGATAGAGATCATGATGGTGTTTGGTAGATGGAGATCAAAGGCACAAGATGATGATGGCCATATCATGTCACATATTTTGATTGCATGTGATGTTTACTGTTTATGTATCTTATTTTTCTTAGTTCGACGGTAGCATTATAAGATGATCTCTCACTAAATTTCAAGGTATAAGTGTTCTCCCTAAGTATGCACCGTTGCGACAGTTCGTCGTGCCGAGACACCATGTGATGATCGGGTGTGATAAGCTCTACGTTCACATACAACGGGTGCAAGCCAGTTTTGCACACGCGGAATACTCGGGTTAAACTTGACGAGCCTAGTTGTAACACCCCGTATGTAACTTCCCATATTTGTATTCCAACTCTTGCCATTTTCGACTCTAAGTTATGATATTCCCTCGTGGTTGGGTTTTGTCTTTGTTTTGCATTTTGTTCATGTCATCATGTGCATCGCATTCGCATACGTGTTCGTCTCATGCATCCGAGCATTTTCCCCGTTGTCCGTTTTGCAATCCGGCACTCCTACGTCCTCCAGCGTCCCCATTTGCCTCTTTTCCTGTGCGGGTGTTAAACATTCTCGGAATGGACCGAGATTTTCCAAGCGGCCTTGGTACACCACTGGTAGACCGCCTGTCAAGTTTCGTGCCATTTGGAGTCCATTTGATACTGTAGCGACCAGACCTCAAACGGTCCAATCTCTGTGCTCAGGTGTCATCCCTGGATCAGTAATGCTGACACCACACAGTACTTGAAGGATTTATAACAGAGTAGCAATCACACACTTATTACATCGAGTGTCTCAAAAGAGAACTTATTACAATAAATATGGCTTAAGGCCATCTAATAACTATAACAGCGGAAGGCTTGGAAGATAAGTGAGTCCATCAACTCCAACGGCATCACTGAGTATAGAACCACGACCTAAGGCACCTTAATCGTCGTCTAAAAAGTCTGCAACATTAACGTTGCAGCCCGAAATGGGTCAGCACATGGAATATGTTGGCAATGTAACACATAGAGAGTAATAAAAGAATATGGCTATTCTATATGCATATATGGCTGGTGGAAAGCTCTATGGTTACAGTTTTGCGTAAAGCCAATTTTTCCCTACTACAAAGGAATAAATTTTATTTAACTATCATGGTAGTTGTTAAACATTGAGAATGGTTGACAGCATTCTCAATCCCAATTAAGCAACATCATTAAAACCCAACAAAATTAATTAGAGTAACATGATGAGATTCACATGATAATCCAGGTACTAGATACTCAAGATGTCCATAACCGGGGACACGGCTAACCATGATTAGTTTATACACTCTGCAGAGGTTTGTGCACTTTTCCCCACAAGACCCGATCTCCTCCATTGGATTTCTCGCACTACAAGGTGTTTGAGAAACGGATGACAGAGACATAATCTTTCAGAAGCGCTAGCACCTTACGAACGGGTAGACCGTACCAACCTACATCCCCTACATCTGCTAGTCTACCACTGTAAGAGTTCGCACGACTTAGTCAACTATGCTAGAGCCCATAGTAGCTTGTGGCTGCACACGGAAGTTTCTAGCATGAATAATATCATGATCCCATTGAGCCTGGGTGGCGGTCCAAAAGAAAACAGGCAATCGCTGGAATACCCGGGTGCCTCAATCCACCCAGATGTGTGTTTAGGTTGCCACCTTAAATAAACCATTAATTAACAATCTCACATCTGTCATGGATACACTCACCCAATCCACGTCTACTAGCATAGCATAGCAATAATAAGCAAACGTAGAGTAACTCCCAAAGGTTTGATAATAAACAGGTAATAGGTTCTACCTCAACTACTCCCCAAACCCACAATTTAATTAGATCCTAATCATGCAATGTGTGATGATTGATCTAATGCAATAAAACTGGGTAGTAGGAGATATGATCAAAGTGTTACTTACCTTGCTGATGATCTGGGAAACCTAGCGATTCGAAGTAGCAAGCGGCGCACTCCAGGTACTCTATCGCAAACAAACAAGCACACAATAAGTACTCAACTAATGCACAGGTAAAACACGAGTAAGAGATCTAACCAAAAAGTTCAACTTAAGAACTCTGGTTGGCAAAAAGAATCAAAACGAACGAAGCAATGAAAGACAAACGGCAAAAGAAACAAGCTTCGTTTACTATTCTGGACCTAGGGCAATTTTTACAGTGGCAAAAACTGGTTTCAGTTGGTTAAACGGAAAGAGGGTTTTGAGACGAAACTCCAGGCGCTTGAATCGCCTGATTCCGATAAACGAGCGAAAAGTTAAACTAAAACGAACATCGGATGAGAGATCGCGATCGGAAAATCGCGGATTTAATCCGAGAAAAAGAAAAATGACGAACAGGTTAACGAACGAACGTTCATTAACAGGAACTAAACGAAAAACGCGTTCGTTAAAACGAACGGACAAGCGGGCGCTCGCTAAACAAATAAACCGGAGAAAAACCGATCTATTTAAAATAATAAAAGCTAGGGTTTTCAAAAAAAACGAAACGGCTTTTTCTCAAAAACCGGCCGGCGGCTACCTCGACAGCGGCGCTCCGGCGGGGCGGCGGGTGGCGCGAGGCGGCGGGGCGGCGGCTCCTGGCGGCGCGGGGAGGCGGCAGGCGCGAGGCGGCGGGGCGGCGGCGGCGCGGCAGCAGCAGGCGGCGCGGGGCGGCGTGGGGTGGCGGCAGCGGCAGCTCGGGGCTCCAGGGGGGCTCCGGTGGGGTTATAAAGGGGGGCGGCCATGGCTTGGGGAAGGGGGCGACGGCCGGCGGCGGTCAGGATCGGACTCCCGAGTCCGACGGCTGCACGAGCGGCGAAGGCGGCGGCGGCTTGGGCCGGCTTGGCTCGGCTGGGCCCTTGGCCTAGTCGGGCGCGGTTTTTTTTAAAACAATTTCGCTGTGCCTAAAAAAATTCTAGAAAAGTAAATAAATAAAATGCCAAAAGAAATTTTCTCCGTCTAAATAAAATATTTAGAATAGGATGAACATTTTTTTGGCTCTAAATGCAATTTTTGAAAACGTGCAATTTTTCCTAAATTCAAATAAAATAGCAAATAAAACCAAAATAAAACCTTATTTGATTTTTTTATTAAATCCTCAATATTTCTTTTTGGGAAAGTCATTTTATTCCCTCTCTCATATTTTGATAATAGAAATAATTGAAGATAAAATAAATCAAATCAAATGATCCTATTTTCAAAATTTGAGAAAAACTCAAATATGAAAATAACGAAATCCCCAACTCTCTCCGAGGGTCCTTGAGTTGCGTAGAATTTCTAGGATCCACCAAAAGCAATAAAATATGATATGCAATGATGATCTAATGTATAACATTCCAAATTGAAAATTTGGGATGTTACAAACCTACCCCCCTTAAGATGAATCTCGCCCTCGAGATTCGGGTTGGCTAGAAAATAGGTGAGGGTGGTCCTTCAGCAATCTTCCTCTCGTTCCCAGGTGGCTTCATCCTCCGTGTGGTGGCTCCACTACTTTGCAAAACTTGATAACCTTGCTGCGGGTGACTCGACTGGCATACTCTAGAATCTTGACTGGTTTCTCCTCATAGGTCAAATCACTGTCCAACTGAATCTGCTTCCAGCGGGCACTGTATCTCTCAGCGGTATGTCAGCCATCTCTGCGTGGCACTTCTTCAACTAGGAAACGTGGAACACGTCGTGAACTCTTGACAATCCTTCGGGCAATTCCAACTTGTAGGCTACTTCTCCCATATGTTCCAAAACTTTGTATGGGCCTACAAAACATGGCGCTAACTTTCCCTTAACTCCAAAGCGCTTAACTCCTCGAAGTGGAGATACTCGAAGATAAACTCGGTCTCCGACTACGTAAACTGTCTCCTTGCGTTTTGAATCTGCGTAGCTCTTCTGCCTGGACTGGGCTACCTTGAGCCTATCGCGAATCAATTTCACCTTCTGTTCAGACTCCTTAATCAGATCCGGTCCAAACAACTGACGGTCTCCAACTTCATCCCAAGACAATGGGGTCCTGCACCTCCTTCCGTACAAGGCTTCGAAAGGGGCCATCTTCAAACTGGATTGATAACTGTTGTTGTAAGAGAACTCGGCATATGGCAAATTCTCGCCCCAACTAGATCCGTAATCTAGCGCACAAGCTCTTAACATATCCTCCAAAATCTGATTGACTCGCTCGATCTGTCCATCTGTCTGTGCATGGAAAGCTGCACTAAACTCTAGTCTAGTACCCAAAGTTTCATGCAACTAATTCCAGAACTTTGAGGTGAATTGGGTTCCTCTATCTGATACAATGCTCCTTGGAACTCTATGCAGACATACGATTCTGGTCATGTATATCTTTGCCAACTTTGCACGGGTATAGGTAGTCTTCACTGGAATAAAATGAGCTACGTTTGCCAAACGATCGACTACAACCCATATTGAGTCATAGCCTGAACGAGTTCTGGGTAAACCCATAATAAAATCCATGCCTAACTTATCCCACTTCCATTCGGGTATCGGCAATGGCTGTAGCAATCCTGCTGGCTTCTCATGCTCTGTCTTTACTCTCTGACATACATCAGAAACTGCTACATACTCCGCAATATCCTTCTTCATTCCGGTCCACCAGAAAGTATCCTTCAAATCCAAATACATCTTGGTATTTCCTGGGTGAATCGAATATGGTGAATCATGTGCCTCTTGCAGAATTAACTTCCTAATCTCTGAATCATTAGGCACATAAACACGGTCTTCAAACCATAGGGTATTGTGCTCATCCTCACGAAATCACTTAGCTTTTCCTTGTTGGGGAACGTAGTAATTTCAAAAAAAAAATCATACGCACACGCAAGATCATAGTGATGCATAGCAACGAGAGGGGAGAGTGTTGTCTACGTACCCTCGTAGGCCGAAAGCGGAAGTGTTAGCACAACGCGGTTGATGTAGTCGTACGTCTTCAGATCCGACCGATCCAAGTACCGAACGCACAGCACCTCCGAGTTCAGCACACGTTCAGCTCGATGACGTCCCGCGAACTCCAATCCAGTAGAGCTTCACGGGAGAGTTCCGTCAGCACGACGACATGGTGATGATGACGATGTTCTACCGTCGCAGGGCTTCGCCTAAGCACTGATACGATATGATCAAGGTGGATTATGGTGGAAGGGGGCACCGCACACGGCTAAGAGATCCAAGGGATCAATTGTTGTGTCTATGGGGTGCCCCCTTGCCACGTATATAAAGGAGTGGAGGGGGGGAGAGGGCCAGCCCCTATGGCGCGCCCTGGAGGAGTCCTACTCCCACCGGGAGTAGGATTCCCCCCTTCCAAGTAGTAGGAGTAGGAGTCAAGGCAAGGGAAGGGAGAAGAGAAGGAAGGAGGGGGCGCAGCCCCTCCCCCTAGTCCAATTTGGACTAGGCCTTGGGGCGCCCAACCTCTCCTCTCTCTTTCCCCTAAAGCCCAATAAGGCCCATATACTCCCCGGCGAATTCCCGTAACTCTCCGGTACTCCGAAAAATACCCGAATCACTCGGAACCTTTCCGATGTCCGAATATAGTCGTCCAATATATCGATCTTTACGTCTCGACCATTTCAAGACTCCTCGTCATGTCCCCGATCTCATCCGGGACTCCGAACTCCTTAGGTACATCAAAACATATAAACTCATAATATAACTGTCATCGTAGCGTTAAGCGTGTGGACCCTACGGGTTCGAGAACTATGTAGACATGACCGAGACACGTCTCCGGTCAATAACCAATAGCGGAACCTGGATGCTCATATTGGCTCCTACATATTCTACGAAGATCTTTATTGGTCAGACCGCATAACAACATACGTTGTTCCCTTTATCATCGGTATGTTACTTGCCCGAGATTCGATCGTCGGTATCTCAATACCTAGTTCAATATCGTTACCGGCAAGTCTCTTTACTCGTTATGTAATACATCATCTCGCAACTAACTTATTAGTTGCAATGCTTGCAAGGCTTAGGTGATGTGCATTACCGAGAGGGCCCAGAGATACCTATCCGACAATCGGAGTGACAAATCCTAATCTTGAAATATGCCAACCCAACAAGTACCTTCAGAGACACCTGCAGAGCACCTTTATAATCACCCAGTTACGTTGTGACGTTTGGTAGCACACAAAGTGTTCCTCCGATAAACGGGAGTTGCATAATCTCATAGTCATAGGAACATGTATAAGTCATGAAGAAAGCAATAGCAACAAACTAAACGATCAAGTGCTAAGCTAACGGAATGGGTCAAGTCAATCACATCATTCTCCAAATTATGTCATCCCGTTAATCAAATGACAACTCATGTCTATGGTTAGGAAACATAACCATCTTTGATCAACGATCTAGTTAAGTAGAGGCATACTAATGACACTCTGTTTGTCTATGTATTCACACATGTATTATGTTTCCGGTTAATACAATTCTAGCATGAATAATAAACATTTATCATGATATAAGGAAATAAATAATAACTTTATTATTGCCTCTAGGGCATATTTCCTTCAGTCTCCCACTTGCACTAGAGTCAATAATCTAGTTCACATCGCCATGTGATTTAACATCAATAGTTCACATCACCATGTGATTAACACCCATAGTTCACATCGTCATGTGACCAACACCCAAAGGGTTTACTAGAGTCAATAATCTAGTTCACATCGCTATGTCATTAATACCCAAAGAGTACTAAGGTGTGATCATGTTTTGCTTGTCAGGGAAGTTTAGTCAATGGGTTTGCTACATTTAGATCCGTATGTATTTTGCAAATTTCTATGTCAACAATGCTCTGTACGGAGCTACTCTACCTAATTGCTCCCACTTTAAATATGTATCCAGATTGAGACTTTGAGTCATCTGGATCAGTGTCAAAACTTGCATCGATGTAACCCTTTACGACGAACCTTTTGTCACCTCCATAATCGAGAAACATATCCTTATTCCACTAAGGATATTTTTGACTGCCGTCCAGTGATCTACTCCTAGATCACTATTGTACTGCCTTGCCAAAAATAGTGTAGGGTATACAATAGATCTGGTACACAGCATGGCATATTTTATAGAACCTATGGCTGAGGCATAGGGAATGACTTTCATTCTCTCTCTATCTTTTGCCGTGGTCGGGTTTTGAGTCTTACTCAACTTCACACCTTGTAACACATGCAAGAACTCCTTCTTTGACTGTTCCATTTTGAACTACTTCAAAATCTTGTCAAGGTATGTACTCATTGAAAAAACTTATCAAGCATCTTGATCTATCTCTATAGATCTTGATGCTTAATATGTAAGCAGCTTCATCGAGGTCTTTCTTTGAAAAACTCCTTTCAAACATTCCTTTATGCTTTGCAGAATAATTCTACATTATCTTTGATCAACAATATGTCATTCACATATACTTATCAGAAATGTTGTAGTGCTCCCACTCACTTTCTTGTAAATACAGGCTTCACCGCAAGTCTGTATAAAACTATATGCTTTGATCAACTTATCAAAGCGTATATTCCAACTCCGAGATGCTTGCACCAGTCCATAGATGGATCGCTGGAGCTTGCATATTTTGTTAGTACCTTTAGGATTGACAAAACCTTCTGGTTGCATCATATACAACTCTTCTTTAATAAATCCATTAAGGAATGCAGTTTTGTTTATCCATTTGCCAGATTTCATAAAATGCGGCAATTGCTAACATGACTCGGACAGACTTAAGCATAGATACGAGTGAGAAACTCTCATCGTAGTCAACACCTTGAACTTGTCGAAAACCTTTTGCGACAATTCTAGCTTTGTAGATAGTAACACTACTATCAGCGTCTGTCTTCCTCTTGAAGATCCATTTAATCTCAATGGCTCACCAATCAACGGGCAAGTCAATCAAAGTCCATACTTTGTTCTTATACATGGATCCCATCTCAGATTTCATGGCCTTAAACCATTTTGTGGAATCTGGTCTCATCATCGCTTCCTCATAGTTCGTAGGCTCGTCATGGTCAAGTAACATGACCTCCAGAACAGGATTACCGTACCACTCTGGTGCGGATCTCACTCTGGTTTATCTACGAGGTTCGGTAGCAACTTGATCTGAAGTTACATGATCATCATCATTAGCTTCCACACTAATTGGTGTAGTAGTCACAGGAACATATTTCTGTGATGAACTACTTTCCAATAAGGGAGCAGGTAAAGTTACCTCATCAAGTTCTACTTTCCTCCCACTCACTTCTTTTGAGAGAAACTCCTTCTCTAGAAAGGATCCATTCTCAGCAATGAATAACTTGCCTTCGGATCTGTGATAGAAGGTGTACCCAACATTTTCTTTTGGGTATCCTATGAAGACGCACTTCTCCGATTTGGGTTTGAGCTTATCAAGTTGAAACTTTTTTGCATAAGCATTGCAACCTCAAATTTTAAGAAATGACAGCTTAGGTTTCTTGCCAAACCATAGTTCATACGGTGTCGTCTCAACGGATTTAGATGGTGCCCTATTTAACGTGAATGTAGCTGTCTCTAATGCATAACCCCAAAACGATAGCGGTAAATCAGTAAGAGACGTCATAGATCGCACCATATCTAATCAAGCACGGTTACGACGTTCGGACACACCATTACACTGTGGTGTTCCAGGTGGCGTGAGTAGTGAAACTATTTCACATTGTTTTAACTGAAGGCCAAACTCTAAACTCAAATATTTTACCTCTGCGATCATATCGTAGAAACTTTTATTTTCTTGTTACGATGATTCTCCACTTCACTCTGAAATTCTTTGAACTTTTCAAATGTTTCAGACTTGTGTTTCATTAAGTAGATATACCCATATCTGCTCAAATCATCTGTGAAGGTCAGAAAATAACGATACTTGCCGTGAGCCTTAACATTCATCGGACTGCATACATCAGTATGTATTATTTCCAATAAGTCAGTTGCTTGCTCCATTGTTCCGGAGAACGGAGTCTTAGTCATCTTGCCCATGAGGCACGGTTCGCAAGCATCAACTGATTCATAATCAAGTGATTCCAAAAACCCATCAGCATGGATTTTCTTCATGCGCTTTACACCAATATGACCTAAACGGCAGTGCCACAAATAAGTTGCACTATCATTATTAACTTTGCATCTTTTGGTTTCAATATTATGAATATGTGTATCAGTGATACGATCGAGATCCAACGAACCATTTTCATTGGGTGTGTAACCATATAAGGTTTTATTCATGTAAACAGAACAACAATTTATTCTCTTACTTAAATGAATAATCGTATTGCAATAAACATGATCAAATCATATTCATGCTCAACGCAAACACCAAATAACACTTATTTAGGTTCAATACTAATCCCGAAAGTATAGGGAGTGTGCGATGATGATCATATCAATCTTGGAACCACTTCCAACACACATCGTCACTTCACCCTTAACTAGTCTCTGTTCATTCTGCAACTCCCGTTTCGAGTTACTACTCTTAGCAACTGAACTAGTATCAAATACCGAGGGGTTGCTACGAACACTACTAAAATACACATCAATAATCTGTATATCAAATATACCTTTGTTCACTTTGCCATCCTTCTTATCCGTCAAATACTTGGGGTAGTTCCGCTTCTAGTGACCAGTCCTTTTGCAGTTAAGCACTTAGTCTCAGGCTTAGGTCCAGACTTGGGCTTCTTCACTTGAGCAGCAACTTGCTTGTCGTTCTTCTTGAAGTTCCCCTTCTTCCCTTTGCCCTTTTCTTGAAACTAGTGGTCTTGTCTACCATCAACACTTGATATTTTTCTTGATTTCTACCTTCGTCGATTTCAGCATTACGAAGAGCTTGGGAATCATTTCCGTTATCCCTTGCATATCATAATTCATCACAAAGTTCTACTAACTTGGTGATGGTGACTAGAGAATTCTGTCAATCACTATTTTATCTGGAAGATTAACTCCCACTTGATTCAAGCGATTGTAGTACCCAGACAATCTGAGCACATGCTCATTGCTTGAGCTATTCTCCTCCATCTTTTAGCTATAGAACTTGTTGGAGACTTCATATCTCTCAACTCGAGTATTTGCTTGAAATATTAACTTCAACTCCTGGAACATCTCATATTATGGTCCATGACGTTCAAAACGTCTTTGAAGTCCCGATTCTAAGCCGTTTAAGCATGGTGCACTAAACTATCAAGTAGTCATCATATTGAGCTAGCCAAATGTTCATAACATCTGTATCTACTCCTGCAATAGGTTTGTCACCGAGCGGTGCATCAAAGACATAATTCTTCTGTGCAACAATGAGGATAAACCTCAGATCACGGATCCAATCCGCATCATTGCTACTAACATCTTTCAACTTAGTTTTCTCTAGGAACATATCAAAAATAAAACAGGGGAGCTAAACGCGAGCTATTGATCTACAACATAGATATGCTAATACTACCAGGACTAAGTTCGTGATAAATTAAATTTCAATTAATCATATTACTTCAGAACTCCCACTTAGATAGATATCCCTCCAATCCTCTAAGTGATCACGTGATCCAAATCAACTAAACCATGTCCGATCATCACGTGAGATGGAGTAGTTTCAATAGTGAACATCACTATGTTGATCATATCTACTATACGATTCACGCTCGACCTTTCGGTCTCCGTGTTCCGAGGCCATATCTGTTATATGCTAGGCTCGTCAAGTTTAACCTGAGTATTCCGCGTGTGCAACTGTTTTGCACCCGTTGTATTTGAACGTAGAGCCTATCACACCTGATCATCACGTGGTATCTCAGCACGAAGAACTTTCGCAACGGTACATACTCAGGGAGAACACTTATACTTTGATAATTTAGTGAGGGATCATCTTATAATGCTACCGTCAATCAAAGCAAGATAAGATGCATAAACGATAAACATCACATGCAATCAATATAAGTGATATGATATGGCCATTATCATCTTGTACTTGTGATCTCCATCTCTGAAGTACTGTCATGATCACCATCATCACCGGCGCGACACCTTGATCTCCATCGTAGCATCGTTGTCATCTCGCCAATCTTATGCTTCCACGACTATCGCTACCGCCTAGTGATAAAGTAAAGCATTACAGCGTGATTGCATTGCATACAATAAAGCGACAACCATATAGCTCCTGCCAGTTGCCGATAACTCGGTTACAAAACATGATCATCTCATACAATAAAATTTAGCATCATGTCTTGACCATATCACATCACAACATGCCCTGCAAAAACAAGTTAGACGTCCTCTACTTTGTTGTTGCAAGTTTTACGTGGCTGCTACGGGCTGAGCAAGAACCGTTCTTACCTACGCATCAAAACCACAACGATAGTTTGTCAAGTTGGTGCTGTTTTAACCTTCGCAAGGACCGGGCGTAGCCACACTCGGTTCAACTAAAGTTAGAGAAACTGACACCTGCTAGTCACCTGTGTGCATAACACGGCGGTAAAACCAGTCTCGCGTAAGCGTACGCGTAATGTCGGTCTGGGCCGCTTCATCCAACAATACCGCCGAACCAAAGTATGACATGCTGGTAAGCAGTATGACTTATATCGCCCACAACTCACTTGTGTTCTACTCGTGCATATGACATCTACGCATAAAACCTAGGCTCAGATGCCACTGTTAGGAAACGTAGTAATTTCAAAAAAAAATTCCTACGCACACGCAAGATCATGGTGATGCATAGCAACGAGAGGGGAGAGTGTTGTCTACGTACCCTCGTAGACCGAAAGCGGAAGCGTTAGCACAACGCGGTTGATGTAGTCGTACGTCTTCACGATCCGACCGATCCAAGTACCGAACGCACGGCACCTCCGAGTTCAACACACGTTCAGCTCGATGATGTCCCGCGAACTCCAATCCAATAGAGCTTCACAGGAGAGTTCCGTCAGCACGACGACATGGTGACGATGACGATGTCCTACCGTCGCAGGGCTTCGCCTAAGCACTGCTACGATATGATCGAGGTGGATTATGGTGGAAGGGGGCACCGCACACGGCTAAGAGATCCAAAGGATCAATTGTTATGTCTATGGGGTGCCCCCTGGCCACGTATATAAAGGAGTGGAGGAGGGGGGAGAGGGCCGGCCCCTATGGCACGCCCTGGAGGAGTCCTACTCCCACCGGGAGTAGGATTCCCCCCTTCCAACTAGTAGGAGTAGGAGTCAAGGCAAGGGAAGGGAGAAGAGAAGGAAGGAGGGGGCGCAGCCCCTCCCCCTAATCCAATTCGGACTAGGCCTTGGGGGGCGCCCAACCTCTCCTCTCTCTTTCCCCTAAAGCCCAATAAGGCTCATATACTCCCCGACGAATTCCCGTAACTCTTCGATACTCCGAAAAATACCCGAATCACTCAGAACCTTTCCGATGTCCGAATATAGTCGTCCAATATATCGATCTTTACGTCTCGACCATTTTGAGACTCCTCGTCATGTCCCCGGTCTCATCCGGGACTCCGAACTCCTTCGGTACATCAAAACATATAAACTCATAATATAACTATCATCGTAGCGTTAAGCGTGCGGACCCTACGGGTTCGAGAACTATGTAGACATGACCGAGACACATCTCCGGTCAATAACCAATAGCGGAACCTGGATGCTCATATTGGCTCCTACATATTCTACGAAGATCTTTATCGGTCAGACCGCATAACAACATACGTTGTTCCCTTTGTCATCGGTATGTTATTTGCCCGAGATTCGATCGTCGGTATCTCAATACCTAGTTCAATCTCGTTACCGGCAAGTCTCTTTACTCGTTCTATAATACATCATCTCGCAACTAACTCATTAGTTGCAATGCTTAGGTGATGTGCATTATCGAGAGGGCCCAGAGATACCTCTCCGACAATCGGAGTGACAAATCCTAATCTCGAAATACGCCAACCCAAAAAGTACCTTCGGAGACACCTGTAGAGCACCTTTATAATCACCCAATTACGTTGTGACGTTTGGTAGCACACAAAGTGTTCCTCCGGTAAACGGGAGTTGCATAATCTCATAGTCATAGGAACATGTATAAGTCATGAAGAAAGCAATAGCAACAAACTAAACGATCAAGTGCTAAGCTAACGGAATGAGTCAAGTCAATCACATCATTCTCCTAATGATGTCATCCCATTAATCAAATGACAACTCATGTCTATGGTTAGGAAACATAACCATCTTTGATCAACAGGCTAGTGAGGTAGAGGCATACTGGTGACACTCTATTTGTCTATGTATTCACACATGTATTATGTTTCTGGTTAATACAATTCTATCATGAATAATAAACATTTATCATGAATAATAAACAATCAAATGACAACTCATGTCTATGGTTTGGAAATAAATAATAACTTTATTATTGCCTCTAGGGCATATTTCCTTCATTCCTTTGCTCATTTTCTCCTTAATAGAGGCAATCTCCTTGTCAGTCCTTTGAGCTTCTCTGATCTTATCCATCAAGGTAGACTGAATCTCCAATGCTGCTACATATCCTCTCGGAACTATCTCCAAACATAGCTCACGAAGATTTTCAGTTAACTCCCTTGGTAAATCTCCCGTCATTAAGGTGTTGACATGGCTTTTACGGCTCAACGCGTCAGCTACTACGTTAGCCTTTCCGAGGTGATAATGTAATCTCATATCATAATCCTTGATGAGCTCCAACCATCTTCTCTGCCAGAGATTCAACTCTTTTTGCGTGAAAATATACTTCAAACTCTTGTGATCCGTGTACACCTCACAATGGTTTCCAATGAGAAAGTGTCTCCAAGTTTTCAATGCATGCACTACGGCTGCTAACTCCAAATCATGCGTAGCATAATTTAACTCATGAGGCTTAAGCTGTCGTGAGGCATATGAAACAACTCTTCCTTCTTGCATAAGCACTGCTCCAAGTCCTCGGCGTGAAGCGTCGCAATACACCTCATAATCCTTGGTCTGATCTGGCAAAATCAACACAGGTGATGTAACCAACCGTTTCTTCAACTCCTGGAAACTAGCCTCACACTCCTCGGTCCATTTGAACTTGGTATCCTTCTTCAACAACTCCTTCATAGGCTTCGCAATCTTAGAGAAATTCTCAATGAATCTCCGGTAGTATCCTGCGAGTCCCAGAAAACTCCGGATCTCTCCAACTGTTGTTGGCGCTTCCCAATTGGTCACGGTATCAACTTTAGTGCGATCTACTGCTATACCTTCTCCGGATATAACGTGTCCGAGAAATCCAACTTCCTTCAACCAAAACTCACATTTGCTAAACTTGGCATATAATTGATGTTCTCTGAACTTTCCAAGTACCAAACACGAATGCTCCTTATGCTCCTCTTCGTTCTTTGAGTAAACCAGGATATCATCAATGAACACTGCGACGAACTTATCCAGAAACTCCATAAACACCTTGTTCATCATGTTCATAAAATATGCAGGTGCGTTAGTCAGACCAAATGACATAACAATATACTCGTACATCCCATACCTGGTGGTAAAAGCCGTCTTAGGTATATCCTGTTCTCGAATCTTCAACTGGTGATATCCTGATCGCAGATCGATCTTTGAAAATACCTTAGCTCCTTGCAATCAATCAAACAGATCATTGATCATCGGTAGTGGGTACTTGTTCTTGATGGTTACTTCATTCAATCCTCGGTAATCAACAACCATCCTTAATGATCCATCCTTCTTCTCCACTAGAAGTACTGGCGATCCCCAAGGTGAAGAACTTGGGCGAATATATCCTTTATCCAGTAACTCCTTAATCTGCTTCTTAATCTCAATCAAATCCTTTGCGGGCATCCTATATGGTCTCTTTCATATTGGCCCTGTGCCTGGAAAAAGCTCAATCAAAAACTCAATATCTCTATCCGGTGGCATGCCTGGCAATTCCTCTGGAAATACATCCGAGAAATCCTTCACCACTGGTACTTCCTCTTGCACAACTCATGTTAAACAATTTACTTGAGTCCTCTTTGGCACATGCCGGGATACATACTTGATCCTTCTTCCTTCTGGTGTTGTAAGCAAAATTGACTCACTGGCACACTCAATATTCCCTTCATACTTTGATAACCAATCCATGCCTAATATCACATCCAATCCTTGAGATTCCAATACTATTAGGTCTGAGGGAAATACGTAGTTAGCAATCCTTAATGTTAACCGATCACACCATAGACTAGCCATATACTCTACTCTAGGCGAGGTTACTAACATGGGTGACCTAAGGGCTTGGGTTGGCAGTTTATACTTATCCACAAATCCCCTTGATATGTATGAATGCGATGCACCAGTATCAAAAGAACGAGTGCAGTAAATGACTTAACCAAAAACTTACCTATTACTGCATCGGGCTGCTCTTCAACCTCCTCCACAGTAACGTGGTTCACCTGTCCCCTATTGAAAGGGTTCGGCTTCTTCCCAGAGCTTCCATTGCCATTTCCATTCTGGGATTCAGGACATTCATTAGCATAATGTCCGGTCTTCTGGCACTTAAAGCAAGTGACTTGGCTCAGGTCTTTCTTGGCTGGGGTTGATGGGTTGGTGCGCTTCTCACCGTTGCTTCCTACATTCCCATTACCATTCTTGGGTCCATTGTGATTGTGCGAGCTACCTCCTCCATGGGTATGCTGAAAATGGCCTCCCGGTCTAGGGGTAAAACGTGGCTTCTGCTGAGCTCCAGAATTGTACTTCCCTTGTCCATACTTCCGCTTGCGATTCTCAATCTGTTGCTGCTTCCCTTCAATCATGAGAGCACGATCTACTAACTCCTGGTAGTTGTTGAAGGTTTCTACCATCAACTGCATGCTCTGATACAATCTCACATCTGTCATGGATACGCTCACCCAATCCACGTCTACTAGCATAGCATAGCAATAATAAGCAAACGTAGAGTAACTCCCAAAGGTTTGATAATAAATAGGTAATAGGTTCTACCTCAACTACTCCCCAAACCCACAATTTAATTAGATCCTAATCATGCAATGTGTGAGGATTGATCTAATGCAATAAAACTAGGTAGTAGGAGATATGATCAAAGTGTTACTTACCTTGCTGATGATCCGGGAAACCTAGCGATTCGAAGTAGCAAGCGGCGCACTCCGGGTACTCTATCGCAAACAAACAAGCACACAATAAGTACTCAACTAATGCATAGGTAAAACACGAGTAAGAGATCTAACCAGAAAGTTCAACTTAAGAACTCCGGTTGGCAAAAAGAATCAAAATGAATGAAGCAACGAAAGACAAACGGCAAAAGAAACAAGCTTCGTTTACTATTCTGGACCTAGGGCAATTTTTACAGTGGCAAAAACTTGTTTGAGTTGGTTAAACGGAAACAGGGTTTCGAGACGAAACTCCAGGCGCTTGAATCGCCTGATTCCGATAAACGAGCGAAAAGTTAAACTAAAACGAACATCGGATCAGAGATCGCGATCGGAAAATTGCGAATTTAATCCGAGAAAAAGAAAAACGACGAACAGGTTAACGAACGAATGTTCATTAACAGGAACTAAACGTATTGCGCTCGCTAAACAAATAAACCGGAGAAAAAACGTATTGCGCTCGCTAAACAAATAAACCAGAGAAAAACTGATCTATTTAAAAAAACAAAAGCTAGGGTTTTCAAAAAAACGAAACGGCTTTTTCTCAAAAACCGGCCGGCGGCTACCTCGACAGCGGCGCTCCGGCAAGGCTCCGGCGGGGCGGCGGGTGGCGCGAGGTGGCGGCTCCGGGTGGCGCGGGACGGCGGCAGGCGCGAGGCGGCGGGGCGGCGGCGGCTTGCGGCGGCGCGGCAGCGGCAGGCGGCGCGGGGCGGCATGGGGTGGCGGCAGCGGCGGCTCGGGGCTCCAGGGGGGCATCCGGTGGGGTTATAAAGGGGGGCGGCCATGGCTTGGGGAAGGAGGCGACGGGCGGCGGCGGCTCCGGATCGGACTCCCGAGTCCGGCGGCTGCACGAGCGGCGAAGGCGGCGGCGGCTTGGGCCGGCCTGGCTCGGCTGGGCCCTTGGCCCAGTCGGGCGCGGTTTTTTTAAACAATTTCGCTGCGCCTAAAAAATTCTAGAAAAATAAATAAAAATCTAAAAATTCCAAAACAAATTTTCTTCGTCTAAATAAAATATTTAGAATAGGATGAACATTTTTTTGGCTCTACATGCAATTTTTGAAAACGTGCAATTTTTCCTAAATTCAAATAAAATAGCAAATAAAACCAAAATAAAACCTTATTTGATTTTTTTATTAAATCCTCAATATTTCTTTATTTTTGGGAAAGTCATTTTATTCCCTCTCTCATATTTTGATAATAGAAATAATTGAAGATAAAATAAATAAAATCAAATGATCCTATTTTCAAATTTTGTGAAAAACTCAAATATGAAAATAACGAAATCCCTAACTCTCTCCGAGGGTCCTTGAGTTGTTTAGAATTTCTAGGATCCACCAAAAGCAATAAAATATGATATGCAATGATGATCTAATGTATAACATTCCAAATTGAAAATTTGGGATGTTACAAACATACCCCCCTTAAGATGAATCTCGCCCTCGAGATTCGGGTTGGCTAGAAAATAGGTGAGGGTGGTCCTTCAGCAATTCTTCCTCTCGTTCCCAGGTGGCTTCATCCTCCGTGTGGTGGCTCCACTGAACTTTGCAAAACCTAATAACCTTGCTGCGGGTGACTCGACTGGCATACTCTAGAATCTTGACTGGTTTCTCCTCATAGGTCAAATCACGGTCCAACTGTATTGGTTCCAGCGGCACTGTATCTCTCAGCGGTATGTCAGCCATCTCTGCGTGGCACTTCTTCAACTAGGAAACGTGGAACACGTCGTGAACTCTTGACAATCCTTCGGGCAATTCCAACTTGTAGGCTACTTCTCCCATATCTGAAAGTGCAACTATCCCTAGGTGGTTTTGGTAATTCATAACAACATATAGCTCATTGAGCTAATGCTATTCCAAGATGATTATTTCAGGAAAGCTCAATGATTGGCATGGCATGGATGTGAAAGTGGAACCCTCAAAATGCTAAGGACAAAGGATTGGCTCAAGTTCAAAAGCTCAAGACTCTTCATTTTATATTTTAGTGATCCAAGATCACATTGAGTCTTTAGGAAAAGCCAATACTATCAAGGAGGGATGAGGTGTTGCTTAATGAGCCTCTTGCTTCATGTGCTTAGTGATATGCTCCAAAACCCTCAACTACTTTCCCATATCCACATTTGACCTAAACCCTAAGCACTCGGTCCTACCGATTCTTCTATCCGGCGCCACCGAGTTTCACTGTCATAAGCCACTGCCAACCCTAGCAATTCGGTTCTACCGATAGGGATCTCGGTCTCACCGCAGATGGGATGTGCAAAACTCTCTTTTCCCTTCCGTAACTTTCGGTCTCACCGAAAGAGTGAATCGGTCCCACCGAGATCTGCAATGTAAACTCTTTGTTTTTTTGAACTTTCGTCCTCACCGAAAGAGCAAATCGGTCCCCACCGAGTTGCTGACAAACTCTCTAGTTAGCTAATTACCATAACTCGGTCTCACCGAGTTTTTGTGTAATCGGTCTCACCGAGATTACGTATGCCAAACCTAACTAATCGGTCCTACCGAGTGCATGTCAGTCCACCCGAAAATCTCTAACGGTCACTAGGTTTACTTTTCGTCCGAACCGGTTTGTGATTCGGTCCCACCGAGATTGGAAAACTGTGGTGTAACGGTTGGATTTTGTGTGGAGGCTATATATACCCCTCCACCTCCTCTTCATTCGTGAGAGAGAGCCATCAGAACACATACACAATTCCAACTCACATGTTCTGAGAGAGAACCACCTACTCATGTGTTGAGATCAAGACATTCCATTCCTACCATATGAATCTTGATCTCTAGCCTTCCCAAGTTGCTTTCCACTCAAATATTCTTTCCACCAAATCCAAATCCTATGAGAGAGAGTTGAGTGTTGGGGAGACTATCATTTGAAGCACAAGAGCAAGGAGTTCATTACCTACACACCATTTGTTACTTCTTGGAGAGTGGTGTCTCCTAGATTGGCTAGGTGTCACTTGGGAGCCTCCGACAAGATTGTGGAGTTGAACCAAGGAGTTTGTAAGGGCAAGGAGATCACCTACTTCGTGAAGATCTACCGCTAGTGAGGCAAGTCCTTTGTGGGCGATGGCCATGGTGGGATAGACAAGGTTGCTTCTTCGTGGACCCTTTGTGGGTGGTTGCTTCTTCGTGGACCCTTTGTGGGTGGTTGCTTCTTCGTGGACCCTTCGTGGGTGGAGTCCTTCGTGGACTCGCGCAACCGTTACCCTTTGTGGGTGGAGCCCTCCGTGGACTCGCGCAACCGTTACCCTTCGTGGGTTGAAGTCTCCATCAACGTGGATGTAGGATAGCACCACCTATCCGAACCACGGGAAAAACATCCGTGTCTCCAATTGCGTTTGAATTCTCCAAACCCTTCCCTTTACAATCTTGCACGTTGCATGCTTTACTTTCCGCTGCCAATATACTCTTTGCATGCTTGCTTGAATTGTGTGATGATTGCTTGACTTGTCCTACAATAGCTAAAATCTGCCAAGAACTAAAATTGGGAAAAGGTTAAGTTTTTATTTGGTCAAGTAGTCTAATCACCCCTCCTCTAGACATACTTTCGATCCTACAAGTGGTATCAGAGCTTTGGTCTCCATTTGCTTTGATCTCCATAGCTTTTGGTGGTCATAGCCTTGGTTTCACAACCTAGGAGAGTATGGCGTCTAGCGAGGGGAATTATCACCGTAGAGGTCCTTACTTTGATGGTACTAATTTTGCTAGTTGGAAGCATAAAATGAAAATGCATATTCTTGGACATAACCCCGCCGTCTGGGCTATTGTGTTTGTTGGTTTGCAAGGTGACTTCTTTGATGGGAAAGAACCAAACCGTGAAGCTACCGCGGATGAGTTGAAGATGTTGCAATACAATGCTCAAGCTTGTGATATTCTCTTCAACGGATTGTGCCCCGAAGAATTTAACAAAATCAGCCGTCTTGAGAATGCAAAGGAAATTTGGGACACTTTGATTGATATGCACGAAGGTACCGACTCCGTCAAGGAATCCAAGTTGGATGTGCTTCAAAGTCAACTTGACAAGTTCAAAATGAAGGATGGTGAAGGTGTCGCTGAAATGTACTCTAGGCTTGCTCTCATCACAAATGAGATTGCCAGCTTAGGAAGTGAAGAGATGACCGATAGATTCATCATCAAGAAGATTCTAAGAGCCTTGGATGGAAAATATGATACCGTGTGCACATTGATCCAAATGATGCCCAATTACAAAGATCTCAAGCCAACGGAGGTGATTGGAAGAATTGTTGCTCATGAGATGTCACTTAAGGATAAAGAGGAACTTCACAACAAATCAAGTGGTGCCTACAAAGCCTCATGTGAAGCCCCTACATCATCAAGTGAGAAACAAGACTTCACTGAAGAATTGAGCTTAATGGTGAAGAACTTCAACAAGTTCTACAAGAGTAGAAGCAAAGATAGAGCTTCAAGTCAAGGTCCTACAATGACAAAAGATCTTCTAGTCGAGAGCGAAACTGCTATAGTTGTGGAAGACCCGGACACTATTCCAATGAGTGTACGGCTCCCTACAAGAGAAGAGAAGATTCTCCAAAAAGAAGAAGCAAAGAATCACCACCAAGAGAGAGAAGGAGTAGAGATGATCGTTATGAACGAAGATACTCACGGAGAAGCAAGGATTCGGAAAGGAAGGAAAAATCATCAAGGAGCTACACAAAACGAAGACATCAAGCTCATGTTGGTGAATGGGTATCCGGCTCCGACTCCGACAGCCACTCCGAGAGAAGTTATCACTCCGACTCCGAAGATACTCAAGATGAAGGTGTTGCCGGTCTAGCACTTGTGTCAACCAACTCCTACGACATATTTGACTCACCAAATGAAGGAATTGGAAGATGCTTCATGGCCAAAGGTCCTAAGGTAACACATCCCGAGTATGTTCATTTCAATAGTGATGAACATGACTTGTTAGGTGATGATTTGCTTGTTGCCAACTCTAGTGATGAATACTATGATGAAACGTCAATTAATCATGCTAATCAAGATAAAACGAATGACAATGATAAGGAGAAGATTGAGGCTCTAACTAAAGAACTAAACACTCTTAAGTTAGCTCATGAAACTATCTTCGAAGATCATCGAGAACTTTTAAGAGCTCATGAGAAATTACGCTTTGAAAAGCTCAATCTTGAGCAAGAGCATGAGTTCTTAAAAGCAATCAATGATGATCTTCACATGAAAAGTTCTTCTTACATTGCCAAGCGTTTACTCTTATCCACTTACATGCCTCAAGTCAAGTCTAGTAACAAGAACAAGAAAGATTCTTCCTCTAGCAGTAACAATGATCATGCTAAATCCAATATTGTTGCTTCTAGTAGTTCTCTTGATTCCACTAATGATTCTCTTAGCCAAGTTACACTTGAGCAAGAAAATAGCTTATTGAAGGGAATTATAGAGAAAGGAGTGTACAAAAGCCTTGCCGGGAGTAAGCAATTCGAGGAAATTGTGCGCAAGCAAGGAATGCACCGGAAGAATCAAGGTGTTGGTTTTGAACGAAAGTTCAATGCCAATGGAGTTGAGTGGGAAGAAGATCAATACCCCAAGACAAAGTTTGTTCCTCAACAAGAGAAGTATGATACTTCTTTCAAGGGGACACAGGCTCAAGATGATCTTCCACCACAAGACTACAAGCAAAAAGGCAAGGACAAGCTTCAAGAGGAAATTGATGCATTTGAAGAAGCTCCTAACACCTTAGTCAAGTGGATTCCCAAGACTACTTCAAGTTCCACTTCATCAAGTAAAACTACAACTCCAAGGATTCCCATCAAGATGGTGTGGATCCAAAAGAAGAAGAACTAGAGAGTTCTTGAGGGTGACTCCGCCAACATACTTCACTCTTATCATTTTGGCAAGGACAAGTGCAATCAACTTCCACATCTTGCACTAGTTCAAGGAGTCACAAACCCTCTTGTTGGTAAGACAAGGGACAAGGTAACCTAAAAGTTTTCATGGACATCATCTTGTGTGTGTATCACTCTATGTCTATGGATATCCTTGTTTGTTCCTTGTGGGACTAACCCATGTAGGTATTGAAAGTGCAATTCACTCAAATGGATAGCTCCAAGTGATCTACATCAACATTGAGCATCCACATCTTCAACATCTACATGAAGTCATCATCGACAAAACCCGAGGTTAGTTCATCCCTCTAAGGGGGATATCACATCTAGGGGGAGCTTTACTTTAAGACTTGAGCTAAAGCAACTCTAAAGATGTGAACACAACAATGCTTTATGTAAAAGTGGTAACCCCACTTGAGATTAAACGATGAGTATGACCTATGATCAAGTGTTCTCACTTGACTCCTAAGTCAATATGCTCATATATAGATGACCTTGTCATCGCAAATTGCTTGATAGATGCTAGAATTGGTTGTGCATGCCTTGTCACATATTTCATTTGCCATCTTATTGTGTGAGCATGCTGATTGCATATTTTACTCATTCGAGGACATCCACTTGTTGTTTTGATTGTTTGGTTTTATTTCCTTTTGCCAAGTGGATGGACAAGAATGCCTAAGAACCTCCTCTAGCTATCTATGCTTTTCTCGTCTCAAACTCTATTCATGCTACATCACAAAATTTGATCAAGTCAGATTCGAACCACTCTGTGTGAGGAGCGCTCGGAGTCCCCGATTCGTCATAGACTTAAACTTCCAAAACCTCTTTATGATTCTCGGTCTGACCGATACCCTACTTTCAGTCCTACCGAGATCATCAAGTTGATCTAGGTTTTCGATCTCAGTGCAACCGATTTGAACCTTTCGGTCACACCGAGTTGCAACAACTGTATACAGTTTTGCATCTTGGTGCCACCGAGTCGTTCCACTCGGTCACACCGACAGGGTCGGACTATATATAGTCACGGGCAAAAATTTGGAAATTTCTCTGAACCCCTTCGCCCGTGCGATAGCCTGCTCTGCCAACGTGGTCTCTGGATCGTCTTCTCGCCGCCAACCGCCTCCAGTTGCTGGTCTCCGTCGCCGTCAACGGGAATTCTACCCCACCGTTGCCGCCGTAGCGAGTCTCCGCCGAACTAGGGTATGGACTCGATATTTGTGCTATTCCCCAATCCGATTCCTAGCACATTGTGATCATATTGATTCTAGCCACGTTTGATAAACTTCTATCCAGTCAATGAACTCGTAGATTAGGTTTGATTCGAAAATTCTAGGTTTAGGTTTCCGCCGAAACCATCTCGGACCCACCGAGTTGAAAAATTTGATCCCACCGATTTGGCTTATGCCATTGCACAAGTGAGACTCGGTCTGACCGAGAATTACTTATCGGTGTGACCGATTTTGGAACTTTGTGAAACCCTAGCAGTCTCGGTGCCATCGAACTGTGACTCGGTCCAACCGAGTTCACTAGTTTAGGTTCCAAAACTGCTTCGGTATCACCGAGTTTGAAAATCGGTAGATCCGAGATGATTTCAGTGGGAAACTAAAACTAAGTTTTTGGATCATTCTTTTGCAAAAATCTCTGCATTTTGTGATGCTCATCCACTCTACCTCATCTATAAACTATTCACAGGGTCAGCAGTCAGCGTGTTCATCATGTCAGACCAAAGTGATAGCCAGAACATGTCAGAAGAGCAAGTGCAGATGAGTGAGGTCACTAGTCCCTCAAGTTCTTCAGATGATGGCAGCAGGAGTACCCCAAGCAATCTGCCAAAAGCTGCCACCAGACAGAGGAAGAAGAGAACTTCAGATTCTGAGGATGAAGATTATGTGGTAGAAGAGGAAGCCACATCAAAGAGAGTTGAGCCAGCTCAAGGCACAAAGCCAGGGTTAAAGATCAAAAGGCCAGCAGGCAGGCAGCCTATGTCAAAGGCCAGAGCTTCAACTGAAAAGCCTGCACCCAAAGAGCCAGTTGCTGCTGAAGGCAAGAAGAGGAAGGAAAGGGTCAAGAAGACCGTGGCCAGAGTGCTTTGAAAGGCTTCCATCATGGAAGAGGAAGAGGAAGAAGAGGTTGTTGCACCAGCACCTAAGGCACCTAAGCTTATGGGTGATGCTATCAGGACAGGGGCTGCCACATCTAAGCCCAAAGAAGCACCCAAAGCTGCCTCCAAGCCCAAGTCTGCACCAAAGAGAAATACAAGAAGCATCCCAGCTGCTGAAAAGAACAAGGCCCCAGTGCCTGAAGCTGCAGAAGAAGATGCTGAAGAGCAAGTATTCAGAAAGCTCAAGCCCAAGATCCTAGACCATAGTGATGCTCATCCTGTGGCTGAGGACATGAAGCTCAGGAGAGATTCAGGGCTCAGGAGGTGGAGAGAAGCAGATCCGTATGCTTCAAGGAGGAGGACTGCTGTTGACTACAGGTTCCACACTAAGGAACAGCAGGACTTCTATGAGACAGTGCTGCTTGATAAGAAGCCCATTGTTTGTGACATGAGATGGGTCGACTGGACCTACATGAAGGAAAATGAGGAACACTACCCTGGAGTGTATGACAGCTTCATAGCTTGTGGAGTAGCCGACTTTGTTGGGCAGAAGCTCACAAAGTGGAATGAGGAGCTTATAATGCAGTTCTACTCCACAGCACATTTTTATCCAGATGGGAGGATCACATGGATGTCTGAGGGTACAAGGTACCAATCTATAGTTGCTGAGTGGGCACAGCTCATTAATGCCCCAAAGGAGCATGACGATGACTTGGACATATAGGCCAAGAAGAAGATGGACCATAACTCTATGTCCAATATGTACAAGGAAATTCCAAATGAAGCACTTGACACGTTCAAATTTGGCTCAGTGCACTATCTTCTGTCAGGGCTGCCAACCATCAATTGGATTTTGAGGCACACTCTCTTGCCCAAGTCAGGTGATCACAAGATGATCAGAGGCCATGCAATCAATTTGCTTCATGTATTTGATGTGCCACAGAAGTTCAAGGTGATGAGCCTCATAGTAGAGACTATCAAGAGGACAGCAGCAGACCAGAAGAGGAGCTGTGGATATGCCCCACAGATTCAGGAGCTCATCAACTCCAAGATGGGCACGGGCATATACTTATTGGACAAGGAACACCTGCCCATCCATCCAGATTTTGAAGACAATCAAGTTGTGATGACTGAAAATGAACCATCGTCTGCACAAGAACAAGCAAAGAAGGAGAAGGCAAGGAAGGAGAAAGCTGCCAAGATGCCAACTCAAGAGGAGGCATCTGAGTATTTCTTGAAAACCAAACAAGAGCAGCTTGGTTACCTGATTGCATCCACCCTGCGGATTGAGAAAGGACTAGCCACCCTAACTCAGAACCAGGCAAGCTTAGAGAGAATCATGGAACAAAAGTTCTATGACTTGGATGTCAAGGTGACAGAGATTCAGACTGCAGTGGAGCAGCTCCAAGATGATATGCAGGAGAGGAAAGGGAAGACAACCACTGATGCCTTTGCCAAAGTGCCACGTGGTCCGAGGTCATCTGCAGTGCCAGTTCCTGACACAAGAGCAACTGCCTCAGCACCAGCCGTAGCACCAGCCCAACCTGCTCCAGCGTCTACTTCAGCTCCAACTCCAGCGTCTACTTCAGCGTCTACGAAAGCCTTCGTCCTTGGAGTGATCCGGACTCCACCACCACCTGAAGATCAAGCCTGAGCGTCGATTTAGCACTATGCATTTTCTAAGAACTTTTTGGTAACTTGTTGCCAAAGGGGGAGAAGATGTATAGATCATAGGCTTCGAGAGAGAGAGAGTGTTGCTTTTTTTCTCTTGCTTTATTTGGTGGTCTTTCGAACTTTGTTTGCTTTTGAGTGCTTGAGATACTATGTCATTGCTTGTGAGACATTGATGATCATGTGTTTGATCATAAGCTACACTTAATGCTTGCTTAATGCTATTATCTTATCTATCTTATGTGATCATTTACTATTCTTGGTGATGAGTGCATGTATTTCATTCTTATCATTTTAAGCGCTCCACCAAGATGTATGTGACATGGAAGAGTAACCCATGACTCTAACTCCTTGTGCATTTGCAGTCCAAAGCAAATTTTAAATATGCACAAATTTAGGGGGAGCTCTTACTTGTCACATACTTCTCAAAGCGACGATATATTTCATGCTTATTATCATTTGTCGAAGCTTTGATCTATATGTTGTCATCAATTACCAAAAAGGGGGAGATTGAAAGTGCAACTATCCCTAGGTGGTTTTGGTAATTCATAACAACATATAGCTCATTGAGCTAATGCTATTCCAAGATGATTATTTCAGGAAAGCTCAATGATTGGCATGGCATGGATGTGAAAGTGGAACCCTCAAAATGCTAAGGACAAAGGATTGGCTCAAGCTCAAAAGCTCAAGACTCTTCATTTTATATTTTAGTGATCCAAGATCACATTGAGTCTTTAGGAAAAGCCAATACTATCAAGGAGGGATGAGGTGTTGCTTAATGAGCCTCTTGCTTCATGTGCTTAGTGATATGCTCCAAAACCCTCAACTACTTTCCCATATCCACATATGACCTAAACCCTAAGCCAAACTCGGTCATACCGATTCTTTCTATCCGGCGCCACCGAGTTTCACTTGTCATAAGCCACTGCCAAACCCTAGCAATTCGGTTCTACCGATAGGGATCTCGGTCTCACCGAGATGGGATTGCAAACTCTCTGTTTCCCTTCCGTAACTTTTCCGTCTCACCGAAAGAGTGAATCGGTCCCACCGAGATTGCAATGTAAATTCAGTGTTTCCTTTTTGTAACTTTTCGGTCTCACCGAAAGAGCAAATCGGTCCCACCGAGTTTGCCTGACCAACTCTCTAGTTAGCTAATTACCAAAATCGGTCTCACCGAGTTTGTGTAATCGGTCTCACCGAGATTACGTTATGCCCAAACCCTAACTATATCGGTCCTACCGAGTTGCATGTCAGTCCCACCGAAAATCTCTAACGGTCACTAGGTTTACATTTTCGGTCCGACCGAGTTTGTTCATTCGGTCCCACCGAGATTGGAAAACTGTGTGTAACGGTTGGATTTTGTGTGGAGGCTATATATACCCCTCCACCTCCTCTTCATTCGTGAGAGAGAGCTATCAGAACACATACACAATTCCAACTCATATGTTCTGAGAGAGAACCACCTACTCATGTGTTGAGATCAAGACATTCCATTCCTACCATATGAATCTTGATCTCTAGCCTTCCCAAGTTGCTTTCCACTCAAATATTCTTTCCACCAAATCCAAATCCTATGAGAGAGAGTTGAGTGTTGGGGAGACTATCATTTGAAGCACAAGAGCAAGGAGTTCATTACCTACACACCATTTGTTACTTCTTGGAGAGTGGTGTCTCCTAGATTGGCTAGGTGTCACTTGGGAGCCTCCAACAAGATTGTGGAGTTGAACCAAGGAGTTTGTAAGGGCAAGGAGATCGCCTACTTCGTGAAGATCTACCGCTAGTGAGGCAAGTCCTTTGTGGGCGATGGCCATGTTGGGATAGACAAGGTTGCTTCTTCGTGGACCCTTTGTGGGTGGTTGCTTCTTCATGGACCCTTCGTGGGTGGAGCCCTTCGTGGACTCGCGCAACCGTTACCCTTTGTGGGTGGAGCCCTCCGTGGACTCGCGCAACTGTTACCCTTCGTGGGTTGAAGTCTCCATCAACGTGGATGTAGGATAGCACCACCTATCCGAACCACGGGAAAAACATCCGTGTCTCCAATTGCGTTTGAATTCTCCAAACCCTTCCCTTTACATTCTTGCACGTTGCATGCTTTACTTTCCGCTACCAATATACTCTTTGCATGCTTGCTTGAATTGTGTGATGATTGCTTGACTTGTCCTACAATAGCTAAAATCCGCCAAGAACTAAAATTGGGAAAAGGTTAAGTTTTTATTTGGTCAAGTAGTCTAATCACCCCCCCTCTAGACATACTTTCGATCCTACACATACGTTCCAAAACATTGTATGGGCCTACAAAACGTGGCGCTAACTTTCCCTTAACTCCAAAGCGCTTAACTCCTCGAAGTGGAGATACTCGAAGATAAACTTGGTATCCAACTTCGTAAACTGTCTCCTTGCGTTTTGAATCTACGTAGCTCTTCTGCCTGGACTGGGCTACCTTGAGCCTATCGCGAATCAATTTCACCTTCTGTTCAGACTCCTTAATCAGATCCGGTCCAAACAACTGACGGTCTCCAACTTCATCCCAAGACAATGGGGTCCTGCACCTCCTTCCGTACAAGGCTTCGAAAGGGGCCATCTTCAAACTGGATTGATAACTGTTGTTGTAAGAGAACTCGGCATATGGCAAATTCTCGTCCCAACTAGATCCGCAACCTAGCGCACAAGCTCTTAACATATCCTCCAAAATCTAATTGACTCGCTCGGTCTGTCCATCTGTCTGCGGATGGAAAGTTGCACTAAACTCTAGTCTGGTACCCAAAGTTTCATGCAACTAATTCCAGAACTTTGAGGTGAATTGGGTTCCTCTATCTGATACAATGCTCCTTGGAACTCTATGCAGACATACGATTCTGGTCATGTATATCTTTGCCAACTTTGCACTGGTATAGGTAGTCTTCACTGGAATAAAATGAGCTACCTTTGTCAAACGATTGACTACAACCCATATTGAGTCATAGCCTGAACGAGTTCTGGGTAAACCCATAATAAAATCCATGCCTAACTTATCCCACTTCCATTCGGGTATCGGCAATGGCTGTAGCAATCCTGCTGGCTTCTGATGCTCTGCCTTTACTCTCTGACATACATCAGAAACTGCTACATACTCCGCAATATCCTTCTTCATTCCGTTCCACCAGAAAGTATCCTTCAATCCAAATACATCTTGGTATTTCCTGGGTGAATCGAATATGGTGAATCATGTGCCTCTTGCAGAATTAACTTCCTAATCTCCGAATCATTAGGCACATAAACACGGTCTTCAAACCATAGGGTATTGTGCTCATCCTCACGAAATCCCTTAGCTTTTCCTTTGCTCATTTTCTCCTTAACAGAGGCAATCTCCTTGTCAGTCCTTTGAGCTTCTCTGATCTTATCCATCAAGGTAGACTGAATCTCCAATGCTGCTACATATTCTCTCGGAACTATCTCCAAACATAGCTCACGAAGATTTTCAGTTAACTCCCTTGGTAAATCTCCCGTCATTAAGGTGTTGACATGGCTTTTACGGCTCAATGCATCAGCTACTACGTTAGCCTTTCCGGGGTGATAATGTAATCTTATATCATAATCCTTGATGAGCTCCAACCATCTTCTTTGCCTGAGATTCAACTCTTTCTGCGTGAAAATATACTTCAAACTCTTGTGATCCGTGTACACCTCACAATGGTTTCCAATGAGAAAGTGTCTCCAAGTTTTCAATGCATGCACTACGGCTGCTAACTCCAAATCATGCGTAGCATAATATAACTCATGAGACTTAAGCTGTCGTGAGGCATATGAAACAACTCTTCCTTCTTGCACAAGCACTGCTCCAAGTCCTCGACGTGAAGCGTCGCAATACACCTCATAATCCTTGGTCTGATCTGGCAAAATCAACACGGGTGATGTAACAACCGTTTCTTCAACTCCTGGAAACTAGCCTCACACTCCTCGGTCCATTTGAACTTGGTATCCTTCTTCAGCAACTCCGTCATAGGCTTCGCAATCTTAGAGAAATTCTCAATGAATCTCCGGTAGTATCCTGCGAGTCCCAGAAAACTCCGGATCTCTCCAAATGTTGTTGGCGCTTCCCAATTGGTCACGGTATCAACTTTAGTGGGATCTACTGCTATACCTTCTCCGGATATAACGTGTCCGAGAAAGCCAACTTCCTTCAACCAAAACTCACATTTGCTAAACTTGGCATATATTTGATGTTCTCTGAGCTTTCCAAGTAGCAAACACAAATGCTCCTTATGCTCCTCTTCATTCTTTGAGTAAACCAGGATATCATCAATGAACACTACGACGAACTTATCCAGAAACTCCATAAACACCTTGTTCATCATGTTCATAAAATATGCAGGTGCGTTAGTCAGACCAAATGACATAACAATATACTCGTACATCCCATACCTGGTGGTAAAAGCCGTCTTAGGTATATCCTGTTCTCGAATCTTCAACTGGTGATATCCTGATCACAGATCGATCTTTGAAAATACCTTAGCTCCTTGCAATCGATCAAACAGATCATTGATCATCGGTAGTGGGTACTTGTTCTTGATGGTTACTTCATTCAATCCTCGATAATCAACAACCATCCTTAACGATCCATCCTTCTTCTCCACTAGAAGTACTAGCGATCCCCAAGGTGAAGAACTTGGGCGAATATATCCTTTATCCAGTAACTCCTTAATCTGCTTCTTAATCTCAATCAAATCCTTTGCGGGCATCCTATATGGTCTCTTTGATATTGGCTCTGTGCCTGGCAAAAGCTCAATCAAAAACTCAATATCTCTATCCGGTGGCATGCCTAGCAATTCCTATGGAAATACATCCGAGAAATCCTTCACCACTGGTACTTCCTCTTGCACAACTCCTGTTAAACAATTTACTTGAGTCCTCTTTGGCACATGTCGGGATACATACTTGATCCTTCTTCCTTCTGGCGTTGTAAGCAAAATTGACTTACTGGCACACTCAATATTCCCTACATACTTTGATAACCAATCCATGCCTAATATCACATCCAATCCTTGAGATTCAATACTATTAGGTCTGAGGGAAATACGTAGTTAGCAATCCTTAATGGTAACCGATCACACCATAGACTAGCCATATACTCTGCTCTAGGCGAGGTTACTAACATGGGTGACCTAAGGGCTTGGGTTGGTAGTTTATACTTATCCAAAAATCCCCTTGATATGTATGAATGCGATGCACCAGTATCAAAAGAACGAGTGTAGTAAATGACTTAACCAAAAACTTACCTATTACTGCATCGGGCTGCTCTTCAACCTCCTCCACAGTAACGTGGTTCACCTGTACCCTGTTGAAAGGGTTCGGCTTCTTCCCAGAGCTTCCATTGCCATTTGCATTATGGGATTCAGGACATTCATTAGCATAATGTCCGGTCTTCTGGCAGTTAAAGCAAGTGACTTTGCTCAGGTCTTTCTTGGCTGGGGTTGATGGGTTGGTGCGGTTCTGGCCGTTGCTTCCTCCATTCCCATTACCATTCTTGGGGCCATTGTGATTGTGCGAGCTACCTCCTCCATGGGTATGCTAAGAATGTCCTCCCGGTCTAGGGCTAAAACGTGGCTTCTGCTAAGCTCCAGAATTGTACTTCCCTTGTCCATACTTCCGCTTGCGATTCTCAATCTGTTGTTGCTTCCCTTCAATCATGAGAGCACGATCTACCAACTCCTGGTAGTTGTTGAAGGTTGCTACCATCAACTGCATGCTCAACTCATCATTCAATCCTTCCAGAAATTTCTCCTGCTTAGCTGCATCCGTAGCAACGTCATCTAGGGCATAACGTGCTAACTTACTGAAGTCCTCCACATACTGGCCAACTGTCCGTCCTCCTTGGCGCAAGTTGCGAAACTCTCACTTCTTCATGGCCATAGCTCCTGTTGAAACATGGGCAGTACGAAAAGCCTGCTGAAACTGGTCCCACGTGACAGTGTCGACAGGGAAAGTGGTTGTGAAATTCTCCCACCATGATGTTGTGGGTCCTTCCAGCTGATGTGCGGAAAACTTCACCTTTTCCGCATCTGTGCATCCTGCCGTGGTCAACTCTCTTGCTGTCTTGCGGAGCCAATCATCTGCTACTATCGGTCGGTGCTACTGGAAAACACCGGCGGATTCAGCCTAAGAAAACGGGCTAAGTGATCAACATGTGGTGGTGGTGGTGGGTTGTTGTTGTTGTTCCCCTGATTCTGATTCTGGACTAGCAACTGCATCAACGTGTTTTGCTGCTGGATCAACTGGGTGAGCTCCGGTGGGAAGGTAAATCCGGGGTCACGTCTCGGAGGCATCTGAGGGTTTAGAAAAGATGAGATTTAAGAATAGAGGGGGTCTAAAGAGAAAACACTACCCATATGCACATGAGACAAAAGTAAACAATTCACTTCATTCAATCAATCAAACAAGGGCATACAATCGATCTAACTATCACAAAAGTCCTCGAACTACTATATTTACATGGTGGACTACTACTACTGATGGGGTGGTCTACTAGAAATATTCTTCGGTTGCAGACTCCATGATATCTGCTCCAGCTTCATCAACATAGTCATCATCGCTATCATCTGGGTCCGAGTCGGTGTCATCGATGATGATGTAGTCTTCCAGGCGAATCTCATTGGGTTCTTCGTCTTCTTCTACTAGTGTAGGGCCTCCCATGAATATTCCAATCTTCTCGACCATATCGTCATTCTTTTCCACTAATACTTCGATTTCCTCTTCATAATCTTCACGTGTAGCCTTGAGTTCTTCCTCCAGTTCCTTGATTCTTGTCCTCGCCTTCTTCAGATCTATCATGTTGGCGCACATCTGGTTCTCCTAACGTCGAATGTGTTGGTTTAACTCCTGTATAAAAGCTGCAACTGATCTATCCTTCCTGGTACTGATCATCTCCCAGTGCTCATCTCGGCGTCCACAAATCTGGTAGATGGTATCCTTGAGATCATTGCGGTAAACTTCTCCAATGCATCCCATGACGATGTGAGCTGCCATGCTCTTTCCTAGATTCCAAGTTGGTGCATCAAAAGAAAACTCTATGGGCTCAGTGACTGGCATGAACGTCCTTCCTGGAACTTGAACTTGAATCATCCAGCGCTCTTCTTCAGGTAGAGTGGCGTTGTAGGTTCCGGTGAAGCTTGGTACTCCTATGTTTAGGTATCTAGTGACTTCCTTCAAGTGACGTCCAAAGGGTGTATCTTCATCCGGTTGCGTGAACTTGTTCCTTGCATCCGCCATCCTAAAAGATTAGAAAAGATGAGAGGTCAGAAGGAGAAGAGTGAGTAGTGATCTAGGTCTTTAGCTTAGTGGTCGTGTCCTATAGTTAGCGTGTGCTCTGATACCATCTTGTAGCGACCAGACCTCAAACGGTCCAATCTCTGTGCTCAGGTGTCATCCCTGGATCAGTAATGCTGACACCACATAGTACTTGAAGGATTTATAACAGAGTAGCAATCACACACTTATTACATCGAGTGTCTCAAAAGAGAACTTATTACAATAAATATGGCCTAAGGCCATCTAATAACGATAACAGCGGAAGGCTTGGAAGATAAGTGAGTCCATCAACTCCAACGGCATCACTGAGTATAGAACCACGACCTAAGGCACCTTAATCGTCGTCTGAAAAGTCTGCAACATTAACGTTGCAGGCCGAAACGGGTCAGCACATGGAATATGCTGGCAATGTAACACATATAGAGTAATAAAAGAATATGGCTATTCTATATGCATATATGGCTAGTGGAAAGCTCTATGGTTACAGTTTTGCGTAAAGCCAAATTTTCCCTACTGCAAAGGAATAAATTTTATTTAACTATCATGGTAGTTGTTAAACATTGAGAATGGTTGACAGCATTCTCAATCCCAATTAAGCAACATCATTAAAACCCGACAAAATTAATTAGAGTAACATGATGAGATTCACATGATAATCCAGGTACTAGATACTCAAGATGTCCATAACTGGGGACACGACTAACCATGATTAGTTTATACACTCTGCAGAGGTTTGCGCACTTTTCCCCACAAGACCCGATCCCCTCCGTTGGATTTCTCTCACTACAAGGTGTTTGAGAAACGGATGACCGAGACATAGTCTTTCAGAAGCGCTAGCACCTTACGAACGGGTAGCCGTACCAACCTACATCCCCTACATATGCTAGTCTACCACTGTAAGAGTTCGCACAACTTAGTTAACTATGCTAGAGCCCATAGTAGCTTGTGGCCGCACACGAAAGTTTCTAGCATGAATAATCTCATGATCCCATTGAGCCTGGGTGGCGGCCCAAAAGACAACAGGCAATCGCTGGAATACCCAGGTGCCTCAATCCACCCAAATGTGTGTTTAGGTTGCCACCTTAAATAAACCATTAATTAACAATCTCACATCTGTTATGGATACACTCACCCAATCCATGTCTACTAGCATAGCATAGCAATAATAAGCAAACGTAGAGTAACTCCCAAAGGTTTGATAATAAACAGGTAATAGGTTCTACCTCAACTACTCCCCAAACCCACAATTTAATTAGATCCTAATCATGCAATGTGTGAGGATTGATCTAATGCAATAAAACTGGGTAGTAGGAGATATGATCAAAGTGTTACTTACCTTGCTGATGATCCGGGAAACCTAGCGATTCGAAGTAGCAAGCGGCGCACTCCGGGTACTCTATCGCAAACAAACAAGCACACAATAAGTACTCAACTAATGCAACAGGTAACAAATAAGAGATCTAACCAGAAAGTTCAACTTAAGAACTCCGGTTGGCAAAAAGAATCAAAACGACAGCAACGAAAGACAAACGGCAAAAGAAACAAGCTTCGTTTACTATTCTGGATCTAGGGCAATTTTTACAGTGGCAAAAACTTGTTTGAGTTGGTTAAACGGAAAGAGGGTTTCGAGACAAAACTCCAGGCGCTTGAATCGCCTGATTCCGATAAACGAGCGAAAAGTTAAACTAAAACGAACATCGGATCAGAGATCGCGATCGGAAAATCGCGGATTTAATCCGAGAAAAAGAAAAACGATGAACAGGTTAAGGAACGAACGTTCATTAACAGGAACTAAACGAAAAGCGCGTTCGTTAAAACGAACGGACGAGCGGGCGCTCGCTAAATAAATAAAATGGAGCAAAATCGATCTATTTAAAAAAAGCTAGGGTTTTCAAAAAAACCGGAACGGCTTTTTCTCAAAAACCGGCCGGCGGCTACCTCAACAGCGGCGCTCCGGCGAGGCTCCGGCGGGGCGGCGGGTGGCGCGAGGCGGCGGGGCGGCGGCTCCGGGCGGCGTGGGGCGGCGGCAGGCGCGAGGCGGCGGGCGGCGGCGGCGCGCAGCAGCAGGCGGCGCGCGGCGTGGGGTGGCGGCAGCGGCAGTTGGGTCCAGGGGGGCCCGGTGGGGTTATAAAGGGGGCGGCCATGGCTTGGGGAAGGGGGACGGGGCGGCGGCTCGGGATCGGACTCCCGAGTCCGGCGGCTGCACGAGCGGCGAAGGCGGCGGCCGGCTTGGGCCGGCCTTGCTCGCTGGGCCCTTGGCCTAGTCGGGCAGGGTTTTTCTTAAACAATTTTCGCTGCGCCTAAAAATTCTAGAAAAATAAAAATAAAAAAAATGCCAAAACAAATTTTCTCCGTCTAAATAAAATATTTAGAATAGGATGAACATTTTTGGCTCTAAATGCAATTTTTGAAAACGTGCAATTTTTCCTAAATTCAAATAAAATAGCAAATAAAACCAAAATAAAACCTTATTTGATTTTTTTTATTAAATCCTCAATATTTCTTTTTGGGAAAGTCATTTTATTCCCTCTCTCATATTTTGATAATAGAAATAATTGAAGATAAAATAAATCAATGATCCTATTTTCAAAATTTGAGAAAACCTCAAATATGAAAATAACGAATCCCCAACTCTCTCCGAGGGTCCTTGAGTTGGCGTAGAATTTTCTAGGATCCACCAAGCAATAAATATGATATGCAATGATGATCTAATGTATAACATTCCAAATTGGAATTTTGGGATGTTACAAACCTACCCCCCTTAAGATGAATCTCGCCCTCGAGATTCGGGTTGGCTAGAAAATAGGTGAGGGTGGTCCTTCAGCAATTCTTCCTCTCGTTCCCAGGTGGCTTCATCCTCCGTGTGGTGGCTCCACTGAACTTTGCAAAACCTAATAACCTTGCTGCGGGTGACTCGACCTGGCATACTCTAGAATTAACTGGTTTCTCCTCATAGGTCAAATCATGGTCCAACATGTATTTCCAGCGGCACTGTATCTCTCAGCGGTATGTCAGCCATCTCTGCGTGGCACTTCTTCAACTAGGAAACGTGGAACACGTCGTGAACTCCTTGACAATCCTTCGGGCAATTCCAACTTGTAGGCTACTTCTCCCATACGTTCCAAAACCATTTGTATGGGCCTACAAAACTGGCGCTAACTTTCCCTTAACTCCAAAGCGCTTAACTCCTCGAAGTGGAGATACTCGAAGATAAACTCGGTCTCCGACTACGTAAACTGTCTCCTTGCGTTTGGAATCTGCGTAGCTCTTCTGCCTGGACTGGGCTACCTTGAGCCTATCGCGAATCATTTCACCTTCTGTTCAGACTCCTTAATCAGATCCGGTCCAAACAACTGACGGTCTCCAACTTCATCCAGACAAGGGGTCTGCACCTCCTTCCGTACAAGGCTTCGAAAGGGGCCATCTTCAAACTGGATTGATAACTGTTGTTGTAAGAGAACTCGCATATGGCAAATTCTCGTCCCAACTAGATCCAAATCTAGCGCACAAGCTCTTAACATATCCTCCAAAATCTGATTGACTCGCTCGGTCTGTCCATCTGTCTGCGGATGGAAAGTTGCACTAAACTCTAGTCTGGTACCCAAAGTTTCATGCAACTAATTCCAGAACTTTGAGGTGAATTGGGTTCCTCTATCTGATACAATGCTCCTTGGAACTCTATGCAGACATACGATTCTGGTCATGTATATCTTTGCAACTTTGCACTGGTATAGGTAGTCTTCACTGGAATAAAATGAGCTACCGTTTGCCAAACGATCGACTACAACCCATATTGAGTCATAGCCTGAACGAGTTCTGGGTAAACCATAATAAAATCCATGCCTAACTTATCCCACTTCCATTCGGGTATCGGCAATGGCTGTAGCAATCCTGCTGGCTTCTGATGCTCTGCTTTACTCTCTGACATACATCAGAAAACTGCTTACATTACTCCGCAATATCCTTCTTCATTCGTTCCACCAGAAGTATCTTCAATCCAAATAACATCTTGGTATTTCTGGGGAATCGAATATGGTGATCATGTGCCTCTTGCAGAATTAACTTCCTAATCTCCGAATCATTAGGCACATAAACACGGTCTTCAAACCATAGGGTATTGTGCTCATCCTCACGAAATCCCTTAGCTTTTCCTTTGCTCATTTTCTCCTTAATAGAGGCAATCTCCTTGTCAGTCTTTGAGCTTCTCTGATCTTATTCCATCAAGGTAGACTGAATCTCAATGCTGCTACATATCTCGGAACTATCTCCAAACATAGCTCACGAAGATTTTCAGTTAACTCCTTGGTAAATCTCCGTCATTAAGGTGTTGACATGGCTTTTACGGCTCAATCATCAGCTACTACGTTAGGCCTTTCCGGGGTGATAATGTAATCTTATATCATATCTTGATGAGCTCCACCATCTTCTTTGCCTGAGATTCAACTCTTTCTGCGTGAAAATATTACTTCAAATCTTGTGATCCGTGTACACCTCACAATGGTTTCCAATGAGAAAGTGTCTCCAAGTTTTCAATGCATGCACTACGGCTTGCTAACTCCAAATCATGCGTAGCATATTAACTCATGAGACTTAAGCTGTCGTTGAGGCATATGAAACAACTCTTCCTTCTTGCCAAGGCACTGCTCCAAGTCCTCGACGTGAAGTCGCATACACCTCAATCCTTGGTCTGATCTGGCAAATCAACACGGGTTGATGTAAACCAACCGTTTTCTTCACTCTGGAAAAATAGCCTCACACTCTCGGTCCATTTGGAACTTGGTATCCTTCTTCAGCACTCCGTCCATTAGGCTTCGCATCTTAGAGGAAATTCTCAATGAATCTCCGGTAGTATCCTGCGAGTCCAGGAAAACCGGATCTCTCCAAATGTTGTTGGCGGTTCCCAATTGGTCACAGTATCACTTTAGAGTGGGATCTACTGCTATACCTTCTCCGGATATAACGTGTCCGAGAAAGCCAACTTCCTTCAACCAAAACTCACATTTGCAAAACTTTAGTGGGATGATTTCCGCCGAGATTTCAAAGCTCACCACATTCCGTAAAGTGTCTTTGAGAGTAAGAGCGAGGAGTTCCGCAATCTGAAGCAAGGCAGCTTGTCTGTTTACCAATACAACATCATGTTCCAGAGGCTAGCTCGCTTCGCCAAACAAGACGCCCCTGATGAGAAGAGCATGATTTATCAATTCAGAGGTGGCCTCAGAGAAGATCAGCAACTAGCTCTTGTGCTTTTTGAGCCGACCAAGTATGATGATTTCTACAACATGGCACTTAAGCAAGAGGCCGCTCAACTCAAGTGTGATGCATCTAAGAAGAGAGTCAGGGATGCAACTCCTCCTTCTTCTTCTTCAACTCAAGTGGGAGCTAAGCAGCAAAAGTTTTGGTTGCCTCCTCCTCCTCTGTTCCGTCAGCCTTATCAGCAGAAGAGCAAAGGTGGCAATGGATCTTCCCACCCACCCAACCCAGGCTATCAGAACAAAGCTTCGTCTCATGCTCCAAGATCAAGTGCTCTGTATCACCGGCCGCTTTCAGAGGTTACGTGCAACAAGTGTCAGCAGAAGGGGCACTATGCGAACAAATGCTTCAACCAGAGGCGCCTTCCGCCTCCTCCTCCTATGAGATCTGCCAGTAATGTAGTGGTCAAGCATAATCCCAAGATCAACTTGATGAACGTAACTCAGGCAGAGGACTCTTCAGAAGTGATCATGGGTAATGTTCCTGTTAATGATATACCTGCAAAAGTCCTTTTTGATACTGGTGCATTGATGTCTACTACACAACCTTCTTCTTATAGAAATTGTTGGGCCTCCAAGTGCATAGGTTTGTAGGACAGTAGCAAATTTCCCTCAAGTGGATGACCTAAGGTTTATCAATCCGTAGGAGGCGTAGGATGAAGATGGTCTCTCTCAAGCAACCCTGCAACCAAATAACAAAGAGTCTCTTGTGTCCCCAACACACCCAATACAATGGTAATTGTATAGGTGCACTAGTTCGGCGAAGAGATGGTGATTGGTATATGGATGGTAGATAATGGTTTTTGTAATCTGAAAATATAAAAACAGCAAGGTAACTAATGATAAAAGTGAGCACAAACGGTATTGCAATGTGTTTAAACAAGGCCTAGGGTTCATACTTTCGCTAGTGCAAGTTCCCTCAATAATAATAACATAATTGGATCACATAACTATCCCTCAACATGCAACAAAGAGTCACTCCAAAGTCACTAATAGCGGAGAACAAACGAAGAGATTATGGTAGGGTACGAAACCACCTCAAAGTTATTCTTTCCAATAAATCTGTTGGGCTATTCCTATAAGTGTCACAAACAGCCCTAGAGTTCGTACTCGAATAACACCTTAAGACACAAATCAATCAAAACCCTAATGTCACCTAGATACTCCAATGTCACCTCAAGTATCCGTGGGTATGATTATACGATATGCGTCACACAATCTCAGATTCATCTATTCAACCAACACATAGAACCTCAAAGAGTGCCCCAAAGTTTCTACCGGAGAATCACGACGAAAACGTGTGCCAACCCCTATGCATAGGTTCATGGGCGGAACCCGCAAGTTGGTCACCAAAACATACACCAAGTGAATCACGTGATATCCCATTGTCACCACAGATACACACGGCAAGACATACATCAAGTGTTCTCAAATCTTTAAAGACTCAATCCGATAAGATAACTTCAAAGGGGAAACTCAATCCATTACAAGAGAGTAGAGGGGGAGAGAAAACATCATAAGATCCAACTATAATAGCAAAGCTCGCGATACATCAAGATCGTATCACCTCAAGAACACGAGAGAGAGAGAGAGAGAGAGAGAGAGATCAAACACATAGCTACCAGTACATACCCTCAACCCTGAGGGAGAACTACTCCCTCCTCGTCATGGAGAGCACCGGGATGATGAAGATGGCCACCGGAGAGGGATTGCCCGCTCCGGCAGTGTGCCGGAACGGGTCTAGATTGGCTTTTGGTGGCTACGGAGGCTTCTGGCGGCGGAACTCCCGATCTATTGTGCTCTCGAATCTTTTTAGGGTATATGGAGATATATAGGCGGAAGAAGTACGTCAGGGTGGCCACGAGGGGCCCACGAGGGTGGAGGGCACGCCTAGGGAGGTGGGCGCACCCCCCTACCTCGTGGCCTCCTCGAAGCTTCCTTTACGTAGACTCCAAGTCTCCCAGGTTGCTTTCCTTCCAAAAATAAGTTCCGTGAAGTTTCAGGTCAATTGGACTCCGTTTGATTTTCCTTTTCTGCGATACTCTAAAACAAGGAAAAACAGAAACTGGCACTGGGCTCTAGGTTAATAGGTTAGTCCCAAAAATCATATAAAATAGCATATAAATGCATATAAAACATCCAAGGTTGGTAATATAATACCATGGAACAATCAAAAATTATAGATATGTTGGAGACGTATCAGCATCCCCAAGCTTAATTCTTGCTCGTCCTCGAGTAGGTAAATGATAAAAACAGAATTTTTGATGTGGAATGCTACCTAACATATTTCTCTAGGTAATTCTTCTTTATTGTGGCATGAATGTTCAGATCCATAAGATTCAAGACAAAAGTTTAATATTGACATAAAAATAATAATACTTCAAGCATACTAACCAAGTAATCATGTCTTCTCAAAATAACATGGCCAAAGAGAGCTATCCCTACAAAATCATATAGTCTGGCTATGCTCCATCTTCACGACACAAAATATTTAAATCATGCACAACCCCGATGACAAGCCTAGAAATTGTTTCATACCTTTGATGTTCTCAAACTTTTTCAATCTTCACGCAATATATGAGCGTGAGCCATGGATATAGCACTATATGTGGAATAGAATGGTGGTTGTGGAGAAGACAAAAAGGAGAAGACAGTATCACATCAACTAGGCGTATCAATGGGCTATGGAGATGCCCATCAATAGATATCAATGTGAGTGAGTAGGGATTGCCATGCAACGGATGCACTAGAGCTATAAGTGTATGAAAGCTCAACAAAAGAAACTAATGGGTGTGCATCCAACTCGCTTGCTCACAAAGACCTAGGGCATTTTGAGGAAGCCCATCATTGGAATATACAAGCCAAGTTCTATAATGAAAGATTCCTACTAGTATATGAAAGTAACAACATAGGAGACTCTCTATCATGAAGATCATGGTGCTACTTTGAAGCACAAGTGTGGTAAAAGGATAGTAGCATTGCCCCTTCTCTCTTTTTCTCTCATTTTTTTATTTTTTTTATTTGGGCCTTTCTCTTTTTTATGGTATCTTTTCTCTTTTTTTTATTTGGGCTTCTTTGGCCTCTTTTATTTATTTATTTTTGTCCGGAGTCTCATCCCGACTTGTGGGGGAATCATAGTCTCCATCATCCTTTCCTCACTGGGACAATGCTCTAATAATGATGATCATCACACTTCTTTTTACTTACAACTCAGGAATTACAACTCGGTACTTAGAACAAAATATGACTCTATATGAATGCCTCCGGCGGTGTACCGGGATGTGCAATGACTCATGAGTGAGATGTATGAAAGAATTATGAATGGTGGCTTTGCCACAAATACGATGTCAACTACATGATCATGCAAAGCAGTATGACAATGATGAAGCGTGTCATAATAAACGGAACGGTGGTAAGTTGCATGGCAATATATCTCGGGATGGCTATGGAAATGCCATAATAGGTAGGTATGGTGTCTGTTTTGAGGAAGGTAAATGGTGGGTTTATGGTACCGGCGAAATTTGCCCGGTACTAGAGAGGCTAGCAATGGTGGAAGGGTGAGAGTGCGTATAATCCATGGACTCAACATTAGTCATAAAGAGCTCACATACTTATTGCAAAAATCTATTAGTTATCGAAACAAAGTACTACGCGCATGCTCCTAGGGGGGTAGATTGGTAGGAAAATACCATCGCTCGTCCCCGACCGCCACTCATAAGGAAGACAATCAATAAATAAATCATGCTCCAACTTCATCACATAACGGTTCACCATACGTGCATGCTACGGGAATCACAAACTTCAACACAAGTATCTCTCAAATTCACAACTACTCCACTAGCATGACTCTAAAATCACCATCTTCATATCTCAAAACAATCATCAAGTATCAAACTTCTCTTAGTATTCAATGCACTCTATATGAAAGTTTTTATTATATCCCTCTTGGATGCCCATCATATTAGGACTAGTTTCATAACTAAAGCAAACTACCATGCTGTTCTAAAGAGTCTCAAAATAATATAAGTGAAGCACGAGAGTTCATCTATTTCTATAAAATAAAACCACCACCGTGCTCTAAAAAGATATAAGTGAAGCACTAGAGCAAATGACAAACTACTCCGAAATATATAAGTGAAGCTCAATGAGTAATCGAATAATTATGCAACTATGTGAAGACTCTCTAACATTTAAGAATTTCAGATCTTGGTAATTTATTCAAACAGCAAGAAAAACAAAAGTAAATAAATGACGCTCCAACCAAAACACATATCATGTGGCGAATAAAAATATAGCTCCAAGTAAAGTTACCGATGAACGAAGACGAAAGAGGGGATGCCTTCTGGGGCATCCCCAAGCTTAGGCTCTTGGTTGTCCTTGGATTTTACCTTGGGTTTCCTTGGGCATCCCCAAGCTTAGGCTCTTTCCACTCCTTATTCCGTAGTCCATCGAATCTTTACCCAAAACTTGAAAACTTCACAACGCAAAACTTAACAGAAAACTAGTAAGCTCCGTTAGCGAAAGAAAACAAAACACCACTTCATGGTACTGTAATGAACTCATTATTTATTTATATTGGTGTTAAACCTACTGTATTGCAACTTCTATATGGTTCATACACTCCGATACTACTCATAGATTCATCAAAATAAGCAAACAACACATCGAAAACAGAATCTGTCAAAAACAGAACAGTCTGTAGTAATCTGAATCAAATGTATACTTCCGGAACTCATAAAATTCTAAAATAAATTGATGGACTTGAGTAATTTATCTATTAATCATCTACAAAAATAATTAACTAAATATGAATCTCCAATAAAAAATGGCAACAATTCTCGTGAGCGCTAAAGTTTCTGTTTTTTACAGCAAGATCAACAAGACTTTCCCCAAGTCTTCCCAACGGTTCTATTTGGCACAAACACTAATTGAAACATAAAAACTCAATCATAACAGAGGATAGATAAATTATTTATTACTAAACAGGAACAAAAAGCAAGGAACAAAAATAAAATTGGGTTGCCTCCCAACAAGCGCTATCGTTTAACGCCCCTAGCTAGGCATGATGATTTCAATGATGCTCACATAAAGGATAAGAATTGAAATATAAAGAGAGAATCATGAAGAATATGACTAGCACATTTAAGTCTAACCCACTTCCTATGATAGGGATTTTGTGAGCAAACAATTTATGGGAACAATAGTCAACTAGCATAGGAAAGCAAAACAAGCATAACTTTAAGATTTTAAGCGCATAGAAAGGAAACTTGATATTATTGCAATTCCTACAAGCATATGTTCCTCCCTAATAATAATTTTCAGTAGTATCATGAATGAATTCAACAATATAACTATCACATAAAGCATTCTTTTCATGATCTATAAGCATAGAATTTTTATTACTCTCCACATAAGCAAGATTCTTCACATTCGGAATAGTGGGAGTATCATAAGAGACTCGAATACTATAAATTGTTTCCACATTAAAAGAGTAATGTTCAGAAAAAGGATAATCATAATCATGACAAGTTTTATAAATATAATCACTACTTTTTATAGCATAAGTATCATGACAATAATCATCATAGGTAGGAGGCATGCTATCATCATTATAAATTTGCATGTCAAAACTTGGGAGACTAAAAATATTTTCATTAAACATAGCTTCCCCAAGCTTGGGACAAACATTAATTGCAGCAAATATATTCTCAAAAACATCATCTTCATCAAACATAGCATCCCCAAGCTTGGGCCTTTTCATATCATAAGCATAATCACTCTCATCATTAATAGTATGGATAGCACCAATAGTATAGCAATTATCATGTTCTTCCAAGCAAGTGCCAAAAAGATTTTCAAGATCATAAGAAGTATCATTATCTTCCACAATTATATTTTCATGAGGCACAATAGTAATGGGAGCAGCATTATTTGGGGAAGATATCTTTTTACCTCTCTTCCATTTTCTCTTCTTCTTCTTCTTCATGACATCATGTGTGGGTTCAATCGTCTTTTTGGAGCTCCTTATTAATGAGATTGGTTGAATAGGAGGCTCCTCCTCGTTACCTGATTCATCATAAGAAATAATAGGAGGATATTGGGAAGTCTCTTCCCTTTCATTAGTATTCTCTTCATCTTCTATTTGTTTTCTTTTCTTTATGTAGTTGGCAATATAAGGATTTTCAATGCAATTTACTGCACAATACATATAAATTTCCTCTAGATCAAAATGAAGAACTCTATCAAGGGCAAAATTTGGAATATCCTTAGTTATACGTTTCATTTCTTTGTAGCCCATAAGCAAACTAAGTTCATTATAATGTGCAAGGGAAATCAAGTCATCACAATTTTTGGACACGATTAGATCATGGAACAATTTGCATGGGATAGCTAAATGACCCTGTTCATTGCAAAGTCCACAAGTACGGCCAAGAAAATTTAAATTTTCAGCACAATCATCTAGTATTTCTTGCAACAATTTAGTTTCTAAGTACTTATGCTTCTTGCAATATCTATATTCCCTTTTTGGTGTGTACTTACAAACCCAATGCACTCCACAAAAATTGACATGTTTATAGGAGACATTTTCATCATAACTAGTGCAATCATCATTAGTATCATGGATATTCAAAGAATTCGTACTAACAACATTGCAATCATGCTCATCATTCACATATTTTATGCCAAGCATTCTATGTAATTCTTCTTCTAGTATTTGAGCACAATTTTTCTTTCCATCATACTCACGAAAGATATTAAAAAGATGAAGCGTATGAGGTAGACTCAATTCCATTTTTTATATAGTTTTCTTTTATAGACTAAACTAGTGATAAAACAAGAAACTAAAAGACTCGATTGCAAGATCTAAAGATATACCTTCAAGCACTCACCTCCCCGACAACGGCGCCAGAAAAGAGCTTGATGTCTACTACACAACCTTCTTCTTGTAGACGTTGTTGGGCCTCCAAGTGCAGAGGTTTGTAGGACAGTAGCACATTTCCCTCAAGTTGATGACCTAAGGTTTATCAATCCGTAGGAGGCGTAGGATGAAGATGGTCTCTCTCAAGCAACCCTGCAACCAAATAACAAAGAGTCTCTTGTGTCCCCAACACACCCAATACACTGGTAAATTGTATAGGTGCACTAGTTCGGCGAAGAGATGGTGATACAAGTGGTATATGGATGGTAGATAATAGTTTTTGTAATCTGAAAATATAAAAACAGCAAGGTAACTAATGATAAAAGTGAGCACAAACGGTATTGCAATGTGTTGAAACAAGGCCTAGGGTTCATACTTTCGCTAGTGCAAGTTCCCTCAACAATAATAACATAATTGTATCACATAACTATCCCTCAACATGTAACAAAGAGTCACTCCAAAGTCACTAATAGCGGAGAACAAACGAAGAGATTATGGTAGGGTACGAAACCACCTCAAAGTTATTCTTTCCAATCAATCCGTTGGGCTATTCCTATAAGTGTCACAAACAGCCCTAGAGTTCGTACTAGAATAACACCTTAAGACACAAATCAAGCAAAACCCTAATGTCACCTAGATATTCCAATGTCACCTCAAGTATCCGTGGGTATGATTATACGATATGCGTCACACAATCTCAGATTCATCTATTCAACCAACACATAGAACCTCAAAGAGTGCCCCAAAGTTTCTACCGGAGAATCATGACGAAAACGTGTGCCAACCCCTATGCATAGGTTCATGGGAAGAACCCGCAAGTTGGTCACCAAAACATACATCAAGTGAAGATACGCACGGCAAGACATACATCAAGTGTTCTCAAATCTTTAAAGACTCAATCCGATAAGATAACTTCAAAGGGGAAACTCAATCCATTACAAGAGAGTAGAGGGGGAGAGAAAACATCATAAGATCCAATTACAATAGCAAAGCTCGCGATACATCAAGATCGTATCACCTCAAGAACACGAGAGAGAGAGATCAAACACATAGCTACTGGTACATACCCTCAGCCCCGAGGGAGAACTACTCCCTCCTCGTCATGGAGAGCACCGGGATGATGAAGATGGTCACCGGAGAGGGATTGCCCCCTCCGGCAGGGTGCCTGAACGGGTCTAGATTGGCTTTCGGTGGCTACGGAGGCTTCTGGCGGTGGAACTCCCGATCTATTGTGCTCTCGAATGTTTTTAGGGTATATGGAGATATATAGGCGGAAGAAGTACGTCAGGGGGGCCACGAGGGGCCCACGAGGGTGGAGGGCGCGCCCAGGGGGTGGGCGCGCCCCCCTACCTCGTGGCCTCCTCGAAGCTTCCTTGACGTAGACTCCAAGTCTCCCGGTTGCTTTCCTTCCAAAAATAAGTTCCGTGAAGTTTCAGGTCAATTGGACTCCGTTTGATTTTCCTTTTCTGCGATACTCTAAAACAAGGAAAAACAGAAACTAACATTGGGCTCTAGGTTCATAGGTTAGTCCCAAAGATCATATAAAATAGCATATAAATGCATATAAAACATCTAAGGTTGATAATATAAAGCATGGAACAATCAAAAATTATAGATACGTTGGAGATGTATCATGCATCGCATTGTTTCATTTCAAGACCATTTGCATCTAAGCATGAGTTGCCTTTCCAAGATTTGCCTAGGCAATTATCAGTTGTCTCTCTGGGTAAATTCATGAACGCAAGCTATATGGTTCTGGATGTTTCTACCAAGATGGGCGACTATAAATTTCTGTCCTCTCCAATTGTTCTGGGTAACTCGGATATTGATCTAATTCTTGGCATGGACTGGCTTTCTAAGCACAAGGCTCAGCTTGATTGTGCTGCCAGGCAGATTCAATTGACACACTTGTCTGATGATGTGATCATCTATGCCGCTCGTGATGATACCATTCGACTGTTTTCTCTCAATGAGAAGGGCGAGTTGAATGCCATCTCTCAGATTCCAGTCGTTTGTGAATATCAAGATGTCTTTCCAGAAGAGCTTCCTGGAATGCCTCCTTGCCGGCCAGTTGAATTCGTCATTGATCTTGAGCCTGGCACGGAACCTGTTTGCAAACGTCCTTAAAAACTTGGACCAGAAGAGTTGAAGGAGCTGAAGAAACAACTCGATATACAAGAGCGTATGGGTCTGATCCGACCGAGTTCTTCTCCATGGTGTTGTGGTGTTCTTTTTGTCAAGAAGAAGGGTGGCACGGACCGACTTTGTGTCGACTACCGCCCATTGAACAAGAAGACCATAAAGAACAAGTACCCACTTCCCAACATCAATGAGCTATTCGAACAACTCAAAGGTGCTCAAGTATTCTCCAAGCTTGACCTCTGTATGGGCTATCATCAGATTCGCATTCATGAACAAGATATCCCCAAGACAGCATTCAGAACAAGCTATGGTTCCTATGAATACACTGTCATGTCTTTCGGCCTTGTAAATGCTCCTCCAACATTGTCTCGCATGATGAACTTCATCTTCAACCCCTACACAAATGATTTCGTCTTGGTGTATCTCGATGATTTTTTGGTTTTTCCAAGAACAAGGAGGATCATGCCAAGCATTTGAGATTGGTGCTGGACAAACTCAGAGAACATCGGTTCTATGCGAAGTTTTCAAAGTGTGAGTTTTGGCTCGATGAGGTTCTCTACCTTGGGCATATCATCTCCGCCAAGGGCATAGCTGTTAATCCTGAGAAGGTGTCTGCAATTGTGAATTGGGAACCGCCTCAGAATGTGAAGTAGCTCCACAACTTTCTTGGGAATTGAGAATTTCTCTAAGATTGCAAAGCCTCTTTCCAACCTCCTCCAGAAGCATGTGAAGTATGTCTGGACGCCTGAATGTGACATCGCTTTCAATACCCTCAAAGAGAAGTTAGTCACAGCTCCAGTTCTGACTCCTCCTGATGAATCCAAACCATTCGAGGTTTTCTGTGATGCTTCCCTGCAAGGTCTCGGTGTTGTGTTAATGCAAGAGAAGAAAGTTGTGGCCTATACCTCTCGCTAGTTGAAGCCCAATGAAAAGAACTACCCCACTCATGACCTCGAGTTGGCGGCAGTGGTCCATGCTCTTTTAACATGGAGACATCTCTTGTTGGGAAGGAAAGTGGACATCTTCACTGATCATAAGAGCCTAATCTCAACCCAACCTCAACCTCAACCTCAACCTCAAGCAAACTCGTTGGGTCGAAATGATTCAAGAGTATAATCTGAGTATTAAATATACTCCAGGCAAGGCCAATGTCATTGCATACGCTTTGAGCAGGAAGGCTTACTGCAATAGTTTGATTCTCAAGCCTTTCCAACCGGACCTTTGTGAAGCTTTCCGCAAACTTAATCTCCAAGTTGTTCCTCAAGGATTCCTTGCCAACCTCCAAGTCTCTCCTACTTTGGAAGATCAAATTCGTGAGGCTCAACTTCTTGATGCAATGGTGAATAAGGTGAAGAATGGGATTGCCAAGAGTCAACCCAAGTACAAGTGCTATCGCCTTGATGACAAAGATACTCTATTCTTCGAGGATCAAATTGTTGTTCCTAAAGGTGACCTTCGTAAAGTCATTATGAACGAGGCTCACAATTCACTCCTATCTATTCATCCTGGAAGTACAAAGATGTACCATGACCTCAAGCAGTCGTATTGGTGGACTCGAATGAAGCGAGAGATTGCTTAGTTCGTGAATGAATGTGATGTCTGCAGAAGAGTGAAAGCAGAACACCAATGACCAGCTGGCAGAGCTATATACCTCCAGGATTGTCTCTTTGCACGACATTCCGCAGTTGATATCTTCAGATCGTGGAAGCAACTTCACCTCTAAGTTCTGGGACTCCTTCCAGAAGGCTATGGACACCAACATTCGCTTCAGCACAGCCTTCCATCCTCAAACTAGTGGACAAGTCGAGCGAGTTAGTCAAATTCTTGAAGATATGCTCAGGGCTTGTGTCATTTCTTTCAGTATGAAGTGGGAAGATTGTCTTCCATATGCCGAGTTCTCCTACAACAACAGCTTCCAAGAGAGTTCGGGCAAGGCCCCATTCGAGATTCTCTATGGCAGAAAGTGTCGTACTCCTCTTAACTAGTCAGAGACTGGTGAACGCCAACTTCTTGGCAATGACTTAATCACAGAGGCTGAAGAAATGTGTAAAGTCATTCGTGAAAATCTCAAAGCCGCGCAATCGCGCCAGAAGAGTTACTATGATAGCAAGCATCGTGACTTGGCTTTCGAGATAGGAGACCATGTCTACCTCCACGTCTCTCCAATGAAAGGTACTCATTGCTTCGGTATCAAAGGGAAGCTTGCCCCTAGATACGTGGGTCCTTTCAAGATCATTGGAAAAAGAGGCGATCTCACCTATCAACTTGAGCTTCAATTCAACTTTGCAAACGTGCACGACGTGTTTCACGTGTCTCAGCTTCGCAAGTGTTTCAAGACTCCTGACCGCACCATCAACTTCGAAGAGATTGATCTCCAAGAAGACATGTCTTATCATGAGCATCCCGTTGCTATCCTTGAAGAAACTGAGCGCAAGACTCGCAACAAGTCTATCAAATTCCTGAAAGTGAAGTGGTCACATCATTCCGACCGAGAAGCCACCTGGGAACGCGAGGACCACCTTTGTTCTGAATATCCGGAGTTCTTTCAATCCTAGATCTCGGGACGAGATCCTTTCGTAGTGGTGGAGTGTTGTAACACCCCGTATGTAACTTGCCATATTTGTATTCCAACTCTTGCCATTTTCGGCTCTAAGTTATGATATTCCCTCGTGGTTGGGTTTTGTCTTCGTTTTGCATTTTGTTCATGTCATGCATATCATATCATGTCATCATGTGCATCGCATTCGCATACGTGTTCGTCTCATGCATCCGAGCATTTTCCCCGTTGTCTGTTTTGCAATCCGGCACTCCTACGTCCTCCGGCGTCCTATTTTGCCTCTTTTCGTGTGCGGGTGTTAAACATTCTCGGAATGGACCGAGATTTGCCAAGCGGCCTTGGTACACCACCGGTAGACCGCCTGTCAAGTTTCGTGCCATTTGGAGTCCGTTTGATACTCCAACGGTTAACCGAGGAACCATAAATGCATCGTGGGTGTTACACTAGCATATGCAGATATGGCCTCGAAACACTGGAGACCGAGAGGTCGAGCGTGAATCATATAGTAGATATGATCAACATAGTGATGTTCACCATTGAAAACTACTCCATCTCACGTGATGATCGGACATGGTTTAGTTGATTTGGATCACGTGGTCATTTAGATGACTAGGGGGATGTCTATCTAAGTGGGAGTTCTTAAGTAATATGATTAATTGAACCTTAATTTATCATGAACTTAGTCCTGATAGTATTTGCATATCTATGTTGTAGATCAATAGCTTGCGATGTAGCTCCCCATTTATTTTTTGATATGTTCCTAGAGAAAAACTATGTTGAAAGATGATAGTAGCAATGATGCAGACTAGGTCCGTGATCTGAGGATTATCCTCATTGCTGCACAGAAGAATTATGTCCTTGATGCATCGCTAGGTGACAGACCTATTGTAGGAGCAGATGCAGACGTTATGAACGTTTGACAAGCTCGGTATGATGACTACTTGATAGTTTAGTGCACCATGCTTTACGGCTTAGAACCGGGACTTCAAAAATGTTTTGAACGCCATGGATCATAGAAGATGTTCCAAGAGTTGAAATTGTTATCTCATACTCATGCCCGTGTCAAGAGGTATGAGACCTCTGCCAGTACTTTGCCTACAAGATGGAGGATAATAACTCAGCTAGTGAGCATGTGCTCAGAATGTCTGAGTACTACAATGACTTGAATCAAGTGGGAGTTAATCTTCCAGATAAGATAGTGATTGACAAAGTTCTCCAATCACTATCACCAAGTTACTAGAACTTCGTGATAAACTATGATATGCAAGGGTTAACAAAAACGATTCTGAAGCTCTTCGTGATGCTGAAATCGACGAAGGTAGAAATCAAGAAAAGCATCAAGTGTTGATGGTTGACAAGACCACTAGTTTCAAGAAAAGGGCAAAAGGAAGAAGGGGAACTTCAAGAAGAATGGCAAGCAAGTTCTCACTCCCATGAAGAAGCCCAAAGCTAGACCCAAGCCTGAAACTGAGTACTTCTACTGCAAAGGAAATGGTCACTGGAAGTGGAACTGCCCTAGATACTTGGCGGATAAGAAGGATGGCAAAGTGAACAAAGGTATATTTGATAAACATGTTATTGATGTGTACTTTACTAGTGTTTATAGCAAAACCCTCGGTATTTGATACTAGTTCAGTTACTAAGAGTAGTAACTCGAAACGGGAGTTGCAAAATAAACAAAGACTAGTTGAGGACGAGGTGACGATGTGTGTTGGAAATGATTCCAAGGTTGATAACATCACCATCTCACACTCCCTTTACCTTCTGGATTAGTGTTGAACCTAAAATAAATGTTATTTGGTGTTTGCGTTGAGTATAATATGATTGGATCGTGTTTATTTGTAACACCCTCAATGCGGCTATAGCTCCCACGTGTCGAGGCACGACTTAGAGACATAACCGCATTGAAAGCAATGTCGCAAGTCAGGCAATCATTACAACATCCCATGTAATACATAATAAAAAGGGGGAGATAACATGGTTGGCTTACACTCGCCACGTCACATCAGAGTACATAAATAACATTCATCAAACAAACACTCATGGCCCGACTACGGCGCCAAAATGGAAAAGAACCCAACATGCGACAAGGCCCTGAATCAAACCCCAACTAGGCACCACTACTGATCATCGGGAAAAGAAACATAATAACGCTGAGAGTCCTCGTCGAACTCCCACTTGAGCTCGTACCCGTCACCTGGAGCGGAATCACCTGGACCTGCATCTGGAATTATAGTATCTGTGAGCCACAGGGACTCAGCAATCTCGCACCCTCGCGATCAAAACTATTTAAGCTTATAGGAAGGATAAGGCAAGTATATGTGGAGCTGCAGCAAGCGACTAGCATATATGGTGGCTAACTTATTCGCAAAGGAGAGCGAGAAGAGGAGGCAAAGCGCGAGCGAGAAACTAGAAGGAACAACCTGCGCAAGCCTTACTCCAACACCGTGTCCACTTCCCGGACTCCGCCGAGAAGAGGCCATCACGGCAACACACTCGGTTGATTCATTTTAATTAATTAAGGTTTAAGTTATCTACAACCGGACATTAACAAGTTCCCATCTGCCCATAACCACGGGCACAGCTTTCGAAAGTTCAATCCCTGCAGGGGGGTCCCAACTTAGCCCATGACAAGCTCTCACGGTCAACGAAGGAATAGACCTCCTCCCAAGACGTTCCGATCAGACTCGGTATCTCGGTAACTCAAGACACTTCGACAGGTTAAAACAAGACCAGCAACACCACCCGCTGTGCCGACAAATCCCGACAGGAGCTGCACATATCTCGTTCTCAGGGCACACCGGATAAGCTAAGTGTACGGGAGCCAACGTAACCCAAGTTGCCGAGGGACGGCCCCGCACGGTGCTCTAGTTTGGACCAACACTCAGAGGAGCATTGGCCCGGGGGGGTTAAAATAAGATGACCCTTGAGTCTGCAGAACCCAAGGGAAAGAAAAGGCTAGGTGGCAAATGGTAAAACCAATGTTGGGCATTGCTGGAAAAGCTTTAATCAAGGCGAAATATCAAGGGGTTCCCATTATAACCCAACCGTGTAAGGAACGCAAAATCCGGGAACATAACACCGATATGACGGAAACTAGGGCGGCAAGAGTGGAACAAAACACTAGGCGAGAGGCCGAGCCTTCCACCCGTTACCAAGTATATATATGCATTAAGATAACATGGCAATATAATGATATCCCAACAAGTAAATAAATGTTCCAACAAGGAACGGCCTCCAAACTTCACCTGCAACTAGCAACGCTATAAGAGGGGCTGAGCAAAGCGGTAACATAGCCAATCAACGGTTTGCTAGGACATGGTGGGTTAGAGGTTCAACATGGCAATTGGGAGGCTGACAAGTAAAAGGTAGGAATCGTAGCATAGGCATAGCAAGAGCGAGCAAACTAGCATAGCAAAGATAGTAGTGATTTCGAGGGTATGATCATCTTGCCTGCACAGTTGTCAGAGTTGACTGGATCCTCACAAGCAAACTCAACGGGCTCCTCGGTAGCGAACTCATCTCCCGGCTCTACCCAACAAGACAAACAAGCAACAAGGATACAATCAACCACGTGCAAGACCAAGCAATATGATGAAATGATGACATGCTATGCGGGATGCGATGCGGGATGCAAAATGCAAGATATGACAGGAAATGCATGAACCTGGCCTCAACTTGGAATTCCAAGGGTTCCACTGGATAGAGGGGATGAAATCGCTTGAAAACGATATAAAGATCATTGGAATCGGAGTTACGGTTTGGAAATGGCAAGCGTTTTAAGATATGACACCGGTCTGCGATATACAGCAAGTAGGCTCCTAAATGCAACGAAATGAACATGCTACAGACACCAAACATGAAAACAAAATACATGGCAGTGATGTACACAAGATGCTTAACAAAACACTAGCACTGAGCCATAGGCAAATTCATCCATTAAGAGGTTCAAACAAGCATGGAAAAAATGAATATGCAAAACAGATTCCAGACTTAGTGAAATTAACACTAGCCTGAAATTTCAGATCACGAAGCCCTCTTCGGAGCAGCAAAACAACATGATAAATGACCTGAACATGACAAGTAAGAATATGTCATGGAGCTACTCAACAAGCTTAACAAAACACCCAAAGTGACCTGGGGCCAAAAGGGTTCACAAAATACTCTACCGAGCTCACGAACATAGCTCGAACACAATCAGTTTTCAGACTTAGTGAAAACTGAGACATGCAGAAATTTAACTCACGAAGGCATGTAAACGAGCTCGATGCACTCACTACGGTGCAAGTCATGGCAAGGCAAGCATATAACCAGCAATAAGGCACAATATGCTAGCTACACATGGCAAGAACAAAGGCATAGCATGCATGGAACACTAACGGTAGCATCGGCAAAATCGCAAACAAGTTGACGATCTGCCCAGATTAACAACGAAGCAAAAGTTGAGCTCGATTGATCAACCTAGAGCACTCCACATATGCAAACAAAGACATGGATGAATAGAGCATAACATAAATATCAAAACTCCCTTACTGATCATCCTCAAAAGAGGCACGGATCACTAGGAAACAAGCTGGACATATAGCATCATGATCTAAAATATCCCAGACTTAGTGAAAATCACTAAGTCCCTGGAATCAGCAATCTCAGGTACCTCTCTTCGCAAGCTTGCACAAGACAACACACACATCCTAAAAATGCATGGGTGACACCTCTGGAAAGAAGACAAAATGCTTAACAATTCATCCCAAAGGGGCACAGGCAAATCATGCACAGATTAAACATGGCAAAAATGACAAAAGTGCATGATGAACTAACGGATCTGCAATTTAACTCACGAAGCCTCCTACTAACAGCATTTTGGGAATCAAGATGACCTCAAATGCAAATGATGCAATGGAATGAAATGATGTACATGTCGAGACGAAGATTTTGATATAATATATGCCCAAAACGGAGTTACGGTTACAGAGTTACGAGGCCTCGAACAGGGCATCATGGATCTGAGATCTGGGGACTTAGACGAATTTTTTACCTCCGCGAAAAAGTCAACGCGGGACGAGGTGGAGCGGGATGGAGTGGTTCAGGCGCGGCGAGGCGTGTTTGGATCGCTGACCCGGTGGATCTGGTCCAACCGGATCGGATCGGGCCGGCGAAGCTCCGGCGAGCCCGAGCACTCCGGCGAGGGGCGGCAGCGGGCCGGCGATGCTCCGGCCAAGGGGGGGGGCGGCGCACGGCGGCGGAGGTCGCGGGCGGGCGGCGGCGGTCGCGGCGGCTACCGACGGCGGCGGGGCGAAGCTCCGGCAATGGCGCGGCGGTGGTCGGCGCCGGGGCCTGCGGTGGCGGGCGATGCCGGCGTCGGGGAAGGTGGCGGCGGTGAGGCGATGCGGCGGCGGGCGCCGACGGGCCGGGGAGGGCCCCTCGCGGGCTCGGCGGGCCGCGGTGGACGGCGGCGGCGAAGTGGGCGCGCTTACCCACGTGGCAGCGCGGGATTGGCCCGGACGGATCGGGCGGACAATGTCCGTCGGCGGGCGAAGTGTCCGGCGGCGCGCGGGATCTGATGTTTTTTTTTAGACTAGGGTTTGGACGGGGAAGAAGATCCGAATGGAGGGGGTATAAATAGGCATAAGTGGAGCTAGGAGAGTCCAAATGAGGTGCGGTTTTCGCCCACGCGATCGTGATCGAACGCTCTAGGACATGGAGCAGAGTTTGGTGGGTTTTTGGGCCAAATTTGAGGGGTGTTGGGCTGCAACACACACGAGGCCTTTTCGGTCCCTCGGTTAACCGTCGGAGTATCAAACGAAGTCCAAATGACCCGAAACTTGACAGGCGGTCTACCGGTAGTAAACCAAGGCCGCATGACAAGTCTCGGTCCAATCCGGAAATGTTTAATCCCCACACACGAAAGAAAGGTAGAAATGACCACCGGAGGAGAACGAAGCGCCGGAATGCAAAACGGACAACGGGGAAAAAGCTCGCATGCATGAGATGAACACGTATGTAAATGCAATGCACATGATGACATGATATGAGATGCATGAAAAAGAAAACAACACACGGAGACAAAACCCGAACCCGAGGAAATAAATATAACTTAACGCCGGAAACGGCAAGAGTTGGAGTACAAATTGGGAAAGTTATATCTGGGGCGTTACATTATTGTAATACAGATATTCATTTAAGTCAAAGAATAATTGTTATTCTGTTTACATGAATAAAACTTTCTGTGGTCATACACCCAAGGTGAATGGTTTATTGAATCTCGATCGTAGTGATACACATATTCATAATATTGAAGCCAAAAGATGCAAAGTTAATAACGATAGTGAAACTTATTTGTGGCACTGCCGTTTAGGTCATATTGGTGTAAAAGCATGAAGAAAATCCATGCTGGTGGGCTTTTGGAATCACTTGATATTTGCGAACCATGCCTCATGGGCAAGATGACTAAGACTCCGTTCTCCGGAACAATGGAGCGAGCAACAGACTTGTTGGAAATAATACATACTGATGTATGCAGTCCGATGAGTGTTGAGGCTCGCGGCAGGTATCGTTATTTTTTGACCTTCACAAATGATTTGAGCAGATATGTGTATATCTTCTTGATGAAACATAAATCTGAAACATTTGAAAAAGTTCAAATAATTTCAGAGTGAAGTGGAAAATCATCGTAACAAGAAAATAAAGTTTCTACGATCTGATCATGGAGGAGAATATTTGAGTTACGAGTTTGGTCTTCATTTGAAACAATGTGGAATAGTTTCGCAACTCACGCCACCTGGAACACCACATCATAATGGTGTGTCTGAACATCGTAACTGTACTTTATTAGATATGGTGCAATCTATGATGTCTCTTACCGATTTACCACTATCGTTTTGGGGTTATGCACTAGAGACAGCTGCATTCACGTTAAATAGGGCACCATCTAAATCCGATGAGACGACACCATATGAATTGTGGTTTGGCAAGAAACCAAAGTTGTCGTTTCTTAAAGTTTGGGGTTGCGATGCTTATGTGAAAAAGTTTCATCCTGATAAGCTCAAACCCAAATCGGAGAAATGTGTCTTCATAGGATACCCAAAGGAGATAGTTGGGTACACCTTCTATCGCAAATCCGAAGGCAAGACATTCGTTGCTAAGAATGGATCCTTTTTAGAGAAGGAGTTTCTCTTGAAAGAAGTGAGTGGGAGGAAAGTAGAACTTGATGAGGTAATTGTACCTGTTGCCTTATTGGAAAGTAGTTCATTACAGAAATCAGTTCCAGTGATTCCTACACCAATTTGTGAGGAAGCTAATGATGATGATCATGAAACTTCAGAGCAAGTTACTACCGAACCTCATAGGTCAACCAGAGTACGGTCTGCACCAGAGTGGTACGGTAATCCTGTTCTGAAAGTCATGTTACTAGACCATGACGAACCTACGAACTATGAGGAAGCGATGATGAGCCCAGATTCCGCAAAATGGCTTGAGGCCATGAAATCTGAGATGGGATCCATGTATGAGAACAAAGTATGGACTTTGATTGACTTGCCTGATGATCGGTGAGTCATTAAGAATAAATGGATCTTCAAGCTGAAGAAGGACACTGATAGTAGTGTTACTATCTACAAAGCTCGAATTGTCGCAAAATGTTTTCAACAAGATCAAGGTGTTGACTACGATGAGATCAAAATGTTTTCGAATTGTCTGAATCATGTTAGCAGTTGCCACATTTTATGAAATTTGGCAAATGGGTGTCAAAATTGCATTCCTTCATGGATTTCTTAAAGAAGAATTGTATATGATGCAACCAGAAGGTTTTGTCAATCCTAAAGGTGCTAACAAAGTGAGCAAGCTCCAGTGATCCATCTATGGACTGGTGCAAGCATCTCGGAGTTGGAATATATGCTTTGATAAAGTGATCAAAGCATATGGTTTTATACAGACTTGCGGTGAAGTCTGTATTTACAAGAAAGTGAGTGGGAGCACTACAACATTTCTGATAAGTATATGTGAATGACATATTGTTGATCGAAAATAATGTAGAATTTTCTGGAAAGCATAAAGGAATGTTTGAAAGGAGTTTTTCAAAGAAAGACCTCAGTGAAGCTACTTACATATTGAGCATCAAGATCTATAGAGATAGATCAAGACGTTTGATATATTTTCAATGAGTACATACCTTGACAAGATTTTGAAGTAGTTCAAAATGGAACAGTCAAAGAAGGAGTTCTTACCTGTATTGCAAGGTGTGAAGTTGAGTAAAGACTCAAAACCCAACACGGCAGAAAAAAGAAAGAGAATGAAAAGTCATTCCCTATGCCTCAATCATAGGTTCTACAAAGTATGCTATGCTGTGTACCAGACCTATTGTGTACCTCACCATAAGTTTGGCAAGAGGGTACAATAGTGATCCAGGAGTGGATCACTGGACAGCGGTCAAAAATATCCTTAGTGGAATAAGGAAATGTTTCTCGGTTATGGAGGTGACAAAGAGTTCGTCGTAAAGATCTACGTTGATGCAAGCTTTGACACCGATCTGGATGACTCTAAGTCTCGATCGATACATATTGAAAGTGGGAGCAACTAGCTAGAGTACCTCCGTGCAAAGCATTGTAGACATAGAAATTTTGTAAAATACATACGGCTCTGAATGTGGCAGACCCGTTGACTAAATTTCTCTCACAAGCAAAACATGATCACTCTTTGGGTGTTAATCACATAGCGATGTGAACTAGATTATCGACTCTAGTAAACCCTTTGGGTGTTAGTCACATGGAGATGTGAACTAATCACATAAAGATGTGAACTATTAGTGTTAAATCACATGACAATGTGAACTAGATTATTGACTCTAGTGCAAGTGGGAGACTGAAGGAAATATGCCCTAGAGGCAATAATAAAGTTGTTATTTATATTTCCTTATATCATGATACATGTTTATTATTCATGCTAGAATTGTATTAACTGGAAACTTAGTACATGTGTGAATACATAGACAAATAGAGTGTCACTAGTATGCCTCTACTTGACTAGCTCGTAAATCAAAGATGGTTAAGTTTCATAGCCATGGACAAAGAGTTGTCATTTGATAATTGGGATCACATCATTAGAGAATGATGTGATTGACTTGACCCATCCGTTAGCTTAGCACGATGATCGTTATAGTTTCATTGATACTGCTTTCTTCATGACTTATACATGTTCCTCAAACTATGAGATTATGCAACTCCCGAATACCGGAGGAACACCTTGTGTGCTATCAAACGTCACAACGTAATTGGGCGATTATAAAGATGCTCTACAGGTGTCTCCAATGGTGTTTGTTGAGTTGGCATAGATCAAGATTAGGATTTGTCACTCCGTGTATCGGAGAGGTATCTTTGGGCCCTCTCGGTAATGTACATCACTATAAGCCTTGCAAGCATTGTGACTAATGAGTTAGTTGCGGGATGATGCATTACGGAACGAGTAAAGAGACTTGCCGGTAACGAGATTGAACTAGGTATGAGGATACCGACGATTGAATCTCGGGCAAGTAACATACCGATGACAAAAGGGAACAACGTATGTTGTTATGCGGTTTGACCGATAAAGATCTTCGTAGAATATGTAGGAGCCAATATGAGCATCCAGGTTCTGCTATTGGTTATTGACCGGAGATGAGTCCGGGTCATGTCTACATAGTTCTCGAACCCGTAGGGTCCGTACGCTTAACGTTCTGTGACGATTTGTATTATGAGTTATGTGATTTGATGAGCGAAGTTTGTTCGGAGTCCCGGATGAGATCAGGGACATGACGAGGAGTCTCGAAATGGTCGAGACGTAAAGATCGATATATTGGAAGGCTATATTCGGACATCAGAAAGGTTCCGAGTGATTCGGGTATTTTTCGGAGTACCGGAGAGTTATGGGAATTCATATTGGGCCTTAATGGGCCATACGTGAAAGGAGAGAAAGGCCTCAAGGGTGGCCGCGCCCCTTCCCCATGGACTGGTCCGAATTGGACTAGGGAAAGGGGGCGCCCCCTTCCTTCCTTCTCCTTCTCCCTTCCCTTTTTCCTATTCCATGAAGGAGGTGGAATCCTACTAGGACTAGGGAGTCCTAGTAGGACTCCACACTTTGGGCGCGCCCTATAAGGGCCGGCCTCCTCCTCCCTCCATCCTTTATATACGTGGCCAGGGGGCACCCCATAGACACACAAGTTGATCATTGATCTCTTAGCCATGTGTGGTGCCCCCTCCATCATAATCCACCTCGATCATATTATAGCGGTGCTTAGGCGAAGCCTTGTTCTGGTAGCATCATCATCACCCTCATCACGCCGTCATGCTGACGAAACTCTTCCTCGACACTCTGTTGGATCGTGAGTTCGTGGGACGTCACCGAGCCGAACATGTGCAGATCGCGGAGGTGCCGTACCTTCGGTGCTAGGATCGGTCGATCATGAAGACGTATGACTACATCAACCGTGTTGTCATAACGCTTCCGCTTACGGTCTACGAGGGTACATGGACAAACACTCTTCCCTCTCGTTGCTATGCATCACCATGATCTTGCGTGTGCGTAGAATTTTTTTTGAAATTACTACGTTCCCCAACAGTTCGGAGTCCCGGATGGGATCCAAGATATCACGAAGAGCTCTAGAATGGTCCGGAGGTAAAGATTTATATATGGGAAGTCCTATTTTGGCCATCGAAAAAGTTCGGGGGCAATGACGATAAGTGTACCGGAGGCACCGAAGGGTTCCAGGGTCCACCAGCCCCGGGGACCACACATGAGCTGTAAAGGGGGCGGTCTGGACTAGTTGGGCCACACGCACCAGCCCCCGAAAAGGCCCATGCGCGCCTAGGGCTAAGGGGAAACCCTAGATGGGGCGCCCCCCTTGACTTGGGGGGCAAGCCACCCCCCAGGGGTGCCGCCCCCTTGGAGGAGGGGCCAAGGGCCGGCGCCCCCCCTCATCCCTATATACAGTGGGGAGGTGGAAGGGCACCCAGACGCCTCCACTCTTGCCCTATGTCGCTCCCAACTTCTCCCACCTCTCCTCCGGTACGCGCTTGGTGAAGCCTTGCCGGAATTCCGCTGTTGCCACCACCACCATACCGCCGTGCTGATTCCTATCTCATATACCTCCTTTCTCTCGCTTGCTGGATCAAGGAGAGGACGCCATCGAGCTGAACATGTGCAAATCTCGGAGGTGCCGTCAGTTCGGCACTAGATGGGATTGGATCGCGATTGGATTGTGAAGAGTATGACTAGATCAACCGCGTTATGACGCCAATACTTTTGATCTACAAGGGTATTGTAGACACACTCCCCTCTTATTGCTATACATCCCCTAGATTAGATTTTGGTTTTCGTAGGATTCTTTTTATTTTTATGCTTCCTTTCTCGTCACTATGTACATTCCCTCCTTCCTTTTCTCTTTTCCTTCCTTCTTTGTATTTTCTTTTATTGATTAAAATCAACCTTACTGTTCTATGTCTTATTAATAACTTACCAAAAAAATAGCTTTTTGGGTAAGTCATTAGGTGAAACTAAATAAGTGGTTAACAATAAGATGTCAAATAAATCATGGTGATTGTGTAAGAAAACTTGCTAAATGAGTTCATATCAAGTACTTCCTTCGTTTCTAAATATTTGTCTTTTTAGAGATTTTAAATGATGACTACATACGAAGCAAAATAAATGAATCTACACTCTAAAATATGTCTATATACATCCGTATGTGGTGACTATTTGAAATCTTTAAAAAGACAAATATTTAAGAACGAAGGGAGTAATAAGTATATTTATCAATAAGATGACAGGTAAATCATGATGATTGCTACAAGAACTTACTCTTTGTGCCAAATAACAGTAAGATTTTAGCACATCAACGTAAGAAAAATAGATATGTTGTCTACTTGCGCCCAAATACCGGGAATCATCGTCTTTTTGCCCTTCCGTACGCCGCTTGCATCCCGTTGTGTAGAAATTAGGTCTTATAATCAATTCTTCCTCCAACTACGGCGGCGGCCACTGCGGCGGCGGCGGGGCCCATAGATCCGAAGCAACCGCCGCGGTACGTGTAGACCACCTCCCAATCCAGTCAGGGATTTGCTAAGAAGTGAACCATCCTTGAAGCTTCAGTTGCTCTATCCATACTAGTTGTCGGCTGTCGAACCTGGCATGTTCTTTCCCCAATTCCACCAAGAAATTTCTGTTTAGTTGATCAGCACCGGAACGCCGCAGGTTTTACGCGGGTTTATCTTGAATCTGGGGAAGATTTGGGAGAGGATGGCTAATCTTGCCAACATGTTTGCTGTCCTTGACCTGGATGGCGAGGACGATCGAAAGGAAGTGGAACAACCGACATCCAGCAAGCCAGAAGCTGCTGCCGCCGCCGCCCCCAGGAAACCCGGTAAGGGCGCACTTTTTCTTTCGCTTCCTCACAGGATGGATTGGGATTGTGTGCTCCTGTTAGTCCGTGGTATAAGATTTGCTTTACTCATCGCGAGGTTTGGCAGGACATTGTTGAATGCGCCCTTACTCCTGGATCAAAATGTAGTAGTGTAACAATAATGTGTTAGGTATAATGTTTTGATTCTTTTTCCATAGAAATCAGGTCCGGTCCTGCACCACTAACCTTTAGTACTTGAAAAAAACTCAACGGAATATTCCAACTCACCGATTTAACAAAATATATTAAAGCTGTTTGCTTGGTTGGAGCATGAGTTCCGAGCCTTCTTGCCATTTGCATGTGCAGCATGTGTATCAAGTATTTCTTTTGTGTTAAAACCTGATCACTTCACTAAATCATGTTCGTGATGCTCCGAATACACTAAATCTTTAGGAGGAATCATTTTGTGTAGTGTGCACAAAGTTGTATCATTCAGTATCCAAATGAACCTACCAGGCAAAGCGACATAATGGACAACTAGTGCATATCTCTTCACAATCAGGATTCAGGAACACCCATTTTTTCTCTTGGATCATGGATGGAATCAAGTAACTCCATCTTCATCTTGCCCCTACATGATAAATAATTGAACGATGCAGTGGCATTATAACTTAAGTTCTGCCTTGTTATTACTTTAAAAGAGAACTAAATGCTATAATTTTTCCCTTTTATTACGTTTTAATTATTCTCATTTCTTCTTATGAGATTCAAAAATCACATCCTTGCAGATAGTGGCATGATGAATAACAAAATGATTGTAAATTACGATGGGGATAAACTTGGTTCATTGTCAAGTGAATACAAGATGCCATTGGTGTGGATTGACTTGGAAATGACCGGTGAGACTGTCTTCCTTCATATTGTATATTGTATGTTCCATATTATATTGAAATGTTTAATTTAATAGGCTTAATGCAATTTAGTCCTGAACTTCAATCAATGTTCAGACCAATTATTCTGCACATGTGTGTGAACAGAAGTGTTATGGCCCAGGGGTGCTTCACTTAACTAGAAGCCGGCCCAAGTAGGCCGGCCCGAGGCTCCCTAGGCCGGTTTACGCCCTGGCCCATCATCCTGGCCCACAAGCCCTATAGAAGGAAGACTCGGAAGCCTTGATGTGCAAGACAAGGAGCCGGAGTCCAGGAGGACCCCTTCATCGACATAGCCGACTAGGATATTGTAAACCCTACGGCCCCAATATTCTATAAGCCGAGGCAGGGCTAGTATTAAAGAACTCAATCCCTTGATCATCCCTGTACTTTGTACGCCCAATCACAATAACGCAACATGAGCAGGAGTAGGGTTTTACCTCTATCATGAGGGCATAAACCCGGGTAAACTCGTCCCCTATTTCCCATCCGATCTACTCGCCTAGCCAGGATACCCTATCGAGGGATCTGCCGGAAATAACTTCGATAGTGGTGGCCCATACAGGTCCCGCAGGGCGAACTCAGAGACCAGATGGGATCTTCGATTGACGGCAACATCTTCACAGCGGGGCAGATCTTTGCTCTCGGCGCGATGTGCTACGTCGCCGACTCGACAGGCCACCTTGGCCAAGTCGAGACCTTCGCTGCAGGCCGAGTCGTCCATGTCGGCAACCTAGAGTCCGTCGTCGATTCTTGCGACAAGCTCATTCTCCAGGGCTTGGCATCGTGCCTGGCATAGGAGTGGCCAGCACAAATTTTCAACCCACCCACCTCCCACACCGTCGCCAACATCGACACGCTCCACACCGTCATCGAAGAACCCGGCGACACCGAGGAGCTTGAGGACCTCGACAAGGAGATGGGCGACTCAGCTAAGAGCTGCTCGGAAGCAATCCCATCTGCACCGCCTTTTCGCTCGTGGCAGACAACCTCCACTTATGCCTGCTACATGGTGGACTCCCGTGCCCACGACGTCGAGGCCGAGGAAGAGGATGAGATCGATGATGGCTGGGTCAACACGCCAATCACGGTTAACAACCCCGCCAGCGTCAAGCTTGAGGAGTGGAGAAAGAAGCTCCAGGCAGCCCTCAAGAAGCAGAAGGAGGAGAAAGAGCGTATTTATCGGCGGCAAAACTACCTGTGATAATCCGCAGAGATGCTTAGAGGAGAACGGACGAACGCAGCCGGGTTGGCGCTCTAGAGCCGGGCATTGAACAACGCCCTCAACGCCTCGGCATCTCCCGAGCTTCTCGCCTTCCGCACGCTGGCTAAGAACACGCAGGCGGTGGTTGGAGAGCTCCGAAACATCACACTTCTCGCCAACCACCTAGATTGGGAGAGGTTTGAGCAGGTGGTGGAACTCCTGAAGATGACAGTGGTTCAGCAAAACGTCTATTCTAGATCTAAGAGCACGACGGGCACCACTAGCGATATTCACGACAATACTGCAAGTTCGACGTCCAGGGTGAAGAATCATGCGATCTTCCCGCATAGACCGGATCAGCTGATCCACAGCCACAACAACCGCCAACTGGTAAATCAGAGGACGACCTCTCGCTTCAATGCGCAAATCTGCCAGCCTCCTGGAGAAACCGAGAGGCAGCGCTTGGCGTGGCTTAGCGAGAATGCCAGGCGGCCAGGCCGACAACTCTTCAACGAGTATGGCCGTGCCATCGGCAGAGACGACAAACGTGAGGTCGTCACTGCATTTTGGAGTGATATCGGCTTGCAACCTCTATAACCCACGTGCTTCGCGGATGATATTGTCAATTACAAGTTCCTGAAAAACTTTCATTTGTGCCTCATTGATAAATATAAAGGAGAGCAGAACCCAGAGCTGTGGTTGACTGATTACATCACCGTGGTTCAGCTAGCCAATGGGGATTTTATTTCCATTCCATCAAGTACCTGTCAATCACGCTAAAAGGATCGGCCCGGCCCTGGTTAAATACTTTGCCGTCCAAGTAGATCTATGTCTGGAACGACATGCAGGAGGAGTTCATCGTCAACTTCCGAGGTACCTACCAGAGGCTGGCGAGGCGAATGACCTTAATATTATTATCCAGGAAGACGGTGAGCTGGTTCGCCAGTACCTTGCTTGATGGCTAAAGGAAAAGAATGACGTCGTAGACATCACCGACGCTGAGGCCATAACAACATTCAAAGTCGGTTGTCGAGACGAGCAGCTAACCCATGATATAGGGACATTGGATGAGCCCTGGCCTTAAGAGGCTGGATGCCCTGCTCCAGGACTACCATCATCACCCCAACCATGTTCAACCCCTGCAAGGTGAGGCTCCACACTGCCTTGTGGGGCCGGGTTACTTCCTTCGTGTTAGCCGGTGTGTGCTTGACGCACTAGGCGCCATGCTAAAGGCTTCGACGAGACCGATCCAAAGAGGTACCCTGAACTTTAACATCCAGGATATAGAACCAACCTTCTTGCCACTTGTTTGATTCAGCCAGAGTCCGTCGAGATATTCGGAGTCGGACTTCTTGGTGAGGTCCGAAGTCTGGCTTGGTCCCTGGTTGGGCTGTACGTCATTTGAAGTTATACAAAGTGTTCGGTGGGAAATCAGCTCGCGGGAGCTGGCTTGGCGCGAAAACATTTCCAGGGAGGTCGACTATCTTCATCAGCAAATCACGACCAGAGGTGGTCGTCCTCCCAATGGATGAGCCGACTTCATGGAGCTTGCTGGCCATGGGAGGTTGGCTAGGTAGGAGAACGAGTTCCGATCTCGATGAGCTTCAAGAAGACGGCATTCAAGATTGACCCTGTCCACTAAGCAACCAAGCTCGGAGACCGGTTCAGGGGTTACTGACGGTGTTACAGCCCAGGAGTGCCCCACTTCACTGGAAGTCGGCCCAAGTAGGCCAGCCCGAGGCCCCGTAGGTTGGTTTACGCCCTGGGCCATCATCCTGGCCCACGGGTCCTATAGAAGGAAGACCCGGAAGCCTTGACGTACAAGACAAGGAAGCCGGAGTCCAGGAGGACCCCTCCGCCGACGTACCTGACAAGGATCTTGTAAAACCTAGGGCCCCGATATTCTATATAAGCCAGGGCTATGTGTTACCAGTTTAATAAGTTAGTAAGGCCAGTTTACTGAGTACTAACATCTGCCATTCAACCAAGACTGATGCAAACACAACAAGTAAACCTTTGCGGTTTCTAATTTGTTCAACATGTTCTTTTGTTCAAGTTTTGCAACTTATAGTTTACTACGTTAAAATGAAAAAAGATGCATGAGAACAGTTGGTTGGAAGTCATTTACAGTGCATGATATCTACTCTGCCCGAAGCAATGTACGACCCATTACTGATTTCCTTGGTATCATATGTCAAGAATAATCTTCTTTTGCTGTTTTCTGATGTGAACTGCGCCTTGTGGGCATTTCACTTCATTTCTTGTTATTGTTCTCCTCTAACTGATGTGTGGTATGTCAAACTGAAATTCTGTTGCTTCTGTCGGAACTCGTATTATCAATTTTACACAATGTCAACACTCTGACTAACATGCCGGATGCTGGTTTCTGATTGTTTAGGTTTGGATATCAGAAAAGACCGCATACTGGAGATTGCTTGTATTATAACAGATGGTAAACTTACCAAACGGATAGAGGTGAGTTTTAAACTAATGCTACGTACAATGTTATGAAGTTGTGGTACATATTTCTTGGCTTCGTGTTTTGGAAGTGAGTAGCTTCCACAACTTATGATATGCTAGTTTTCTCGATTCAGTAACACCTTTGTCGTGGTACTTATTTCTTGACCTTGAGTTTGGAAGTGAGTAGTTTCTTATAGACTACTCTGCCTCATTGTTATTGAAGCTGCTTCCATTGCTACCTCATTGAGTATGTGGATAAGGCACACTAATCTGTGGTCCTTAATGAGTTGTTCCAAGCTCGTTATCATTGAAGTAGTTCAAAACAGTTAAATAAGATTGCCAATCGCATCAGGACTATGTAAGTGCCAAGTTAATTTGTTTTTGAAGAGTCAATGAGAAGGAAACACTATTAGATGATGGGTCAATTCTTATTATACGTATATTTTGTAAAATTAGGCCCCGTTCGGTTCGTGGGAATACGAAACACAGGAACGAGAGAAAACATAGGAATGGAGAAGGAATGTAGGCGTGAAACGCTGGAAGTAAAGAACACAAGAAAGTTGTCAGAATGGGCGTTCGGGTGACCATAGGAAAGCACTGCATGAACAGTAGCCTACAGGATTTTTAAAATTAGCTACACGGGTTAAACAAGGCAGCTTTACCTCCAACACTCTCACCTCACACGTTACGCATCTGGTTTTTTTAATCCTACTGATTCTAACAGTGACTGCCGGAGCGCCTCGCCTCGGTCTTCGTGGGAAAAATGAGCTCTACGCGGATGTTAGAATTCGAATTCCTCTAGAATCGGCATCGAAGGAGCTAGTTTCCTCTGGATTAATGTATGTATTCCTGCATTCCGAACGCTACAAGGAAAAGTAAACCTGTGTGAATAGTGTTCCTTCAAAATTCCTGTACAAAACCTACGAACCGAACAGGGCCTTAGGCTTTCTCGCCAACCTTCTAGTCTCTCCTACCTTAGAAGATCAGATTCACCAAGCCCAGCTTCTTGATGCTATGGTGAAAAAGGTGAAGATTGGGATTGCCAAGAGCCAACCCAAGTACAAGTGCTACCGTCTTGATGACAAGAATACTCTATTTTTCGAGGATCGTATTGTTGTACTCAAAGGTGACCTTCGTAAAGTGATCATGAACGAGGCTCACAATTCTCTCCTCTCCATCCACCCTGAGAGCACGAAGATGTATCAGGACCTCAAGCAAGCTTATTGATGGACTCGAATAAAGCGCGAGATTACTCAGTTCGTGAATGAATGTGATGTCTGCAGAAGAGTGAAGGCAGAACACCAAAGGCCAGTAGGTCTCCTCCAACCTCTTGCCATTTCAGAATGGAAGTTTGACCACATTGAGATGGACTTCGTGACTGGGTTTTCAAAGTCCAAGCGTGACAATGATGCTATATTCGTTGTCATCGACAAACTCACTAAAGTGGCTCATTTTCTGCCTATCAAAGAGTCGATCACTGCAGCTCAATTGGCGGAACTCTATACCTCTCATATTGTCTCTTTGCACGATATTCCACAAGTGATCTCTTCAGATCGTGGCAGCATCTTTACCTCAAAGTTTTGGAATTCTTTTCAGAAGGCCATGGGCACCAACATCCGCTTCAGCACAGCTTTCCATCCTCAAACTAGCGGTCAAGTCGAGCGTGTCAACCAGATTCTTGAAGATATGCTCAGGGCTTGTGTGATCTCTTTCGGCATGAAGTGGGCGGATTGTCTTCCTTATGCTGAATTCTCGTACAACAACAATTTTCAAGCAAGTTCGGGCAAGGCCTCATTTGAAATTCTGTATTGCAGGAAGTGCCGTACCCCTCTCAATTGGTCTGAAACTGGTGAACGTCAGCTTTTGGGTAATGACTTAATCACGGAGGCAGAAGAAATGTGTAAAGTCATTCGTGATAACCTCAAAGCAGCCCAATCCTGTCAGAAGAGCTATTATGATAGTAAGCACCGTGATTTGGCTTTCGAGATCGGAGATCATGTTTACCTCCGCGTCTCTCCTATGAAAGGTACTCGTCGCTTCGGTATCAAAGGGAAGCTTGCCCCCAGATACGTGGGACCTTTCAAGATTGTCAGCAAGAGAGGCGACCTCGCCTATCAACTTGAGCTTCCTTCAAACTTTGCAAATGTTCATGACGTGTTCCATGTCTCTTAGCTTCGAAAGTGCTTCAAGACTCCTGACCGCACCGTCAACTTTGAGGACATTGAGCTCCAAGATGATCTCTCTTATCGTGAGCACCCAGTTGCTATTCTTGAAGAGACTGAACGCAAGACTCGCAACAAGTCAATCAAATTTCTCAAAGTCAAGTGGTCACACCATTCCGACCGTGAAGCTACCTGGGAACGCGAGGATCACCTCCGTTCTGAGTACCCGTCGTTCTTTCAGTCCTAGATCTCGGGACGAGATCCTTTCGTACTGGTGGAGTGTTGTAACACCCCGGATGTAACTTTCTCAATTTGTACTCCAACTCTTGTCTTTTCCGGCGTTAAGTTATTTATTTTCTCGGGTTCGGGTTTTTGTCTCCATGTGTTGTTATCGTTGTCATGCATCTTATATCATGTCATCATGTGCATTGCATTTGCATACGTGTTCATCTCATGCATTCGAGCATTTTCCCCGTTGTCCGTTTTGCATTCCGGCGCTTTGTTCTCCTCCGGTGGTCATTTCTACCTTTCTTTCGTGTGTGGGGATTAAACATTTCCGGATTGGACCGAGACTTGCCAAGCGGCCTTGGTTTACTACCGGTAGACCGCCTGTCAAGTTTCGTATCATTTGGACTTCGTTTGATACTTCAACGGTTAACCGAGGGACCGAAAAGGTCTCGTGTGTTGCAGCCCACCACCCCTCCAATTTGGCCCAAACCCCACCAAAACCCTCTCCATCATTTAGAGCGTTCGATCACGATCGCGTGGCCGAAAACCGCACCTCATTTGGACTCTCCTAGCTCCCTCTATGCCTATAAATAGACCCCTCCGAAATTCGGATCTCCTTCTTCCCCGAAACCCTAAAATTCGTCCCCGCGCCGGCCGGACACGTCCGTCCGGGCCGGACATAGCCGCCGCCCCAATCGGGAGCTGCCACGTGGCGCCACCCGGACCACATCCCCGCCGCCGCTGCGCCGGCGCCGTGCCGCCGCAGCTCCGCCACACGCCGCCCGGTCGGTCCCCGCCGCCACCGCGCCGGCACCGCGCCGCCTCGGCATCCGCGCCGCTTGCCGCCTCCCCCCACGCCGGATCTGGCCCCGGCTCCGGTCTCCTCTCCACTCCGGCGACGTCCGCGATGAGCTCCGGCCAGCTACAGTGCTCCTCCGACGATCCTCGGTTCGCGTGCCGATCCAGATCTGGGACGAACCCTAGGGGTTGACCTCTCAATTTTTCCTAAGTCTGCAGTTCAAGTGCTTATGTTCATAGCCTCGTAACTTTGCATCCATAGCTCCGATTCATGTATATAGCATATCAAAATGTTCATCTCAGAGAGTACATCATTTCATTCCATTGCATCATTTTCATTTGAGTTCATCTTGATGCCCGAAATGCTGTTAGAAGAGGGCTACTTGAGTTAATTGTTAGATCTGCTGCTCCATTTAGGTTTTTGTCATTTTTTCCATGATTAATGTATGCATGTTATGCCCTGATGCTCTACATATGTTTTGTTAAGGGTTTTGCCATCTTTCCAGAGGTGCAACCCATGTATTTTTGTGATGTGTGTGATGACTAGCACAAGCTTGCAAAGTGGTGCATTTGTTAATTCTGTTTTCAGGGACTTAGCAATTTCACTAAGTCCTTAAGCTGTTTATCTCATGTTGTCATATGTTCATGTTGTTTCCTAGTGATTCGTGCCTCTTTTGAGGATGATCAGTAAGGATGTTTTGTTAATATTGTAATGCTCTATCCATTCATGTCTTTGTTTGCAATTATGGAGCACCCTAGCTTGAGTCAATCGAGCTCTATTTTTGCTACTTTGTGAATCTGGGCAGATTGTCAACTTGTTTGCAATTTTGCCGATGATGTTGTAGTTGATCCGTGCATGCTATGCTATTGTTCTTGCCATGTCTAGCTTGCATTTTGTGCCTTCTTGATGGGTGTATGCTTAGCTTGTCATGACTTGCACCGTAGTGAGTGCATCGAGCTCGTAAACATGCCTACTTGAGTTATGTTTCAGCATGTGCCAGTTTTCACTAAGTCTGTGGCCTGATTATGTTTTTGCTATATTCACATGCTTGCAATTGTATTTTCTGATCCCTTTTGGTTCAAAGTCACTAAGGGACTTTTGTTAAGCTCTTTGAGTAGCTCCATGCCATGCTTTTCTTTGCCATGTTCAGGTTCTGTAGCATGTGGTTTTGTTGCTCCGAAGAGTGCTACCTGATCTGAAATTCCAGACAAGTGTTAATTTCATTAAGTTTGAGATCTGTTTGTCATATGCATTTTTGCCATGCTTGTTTGAACCTGTTAATGGATGAATTGACCGTAGCTCAGTGCTAGACTTTTGTTAAGCATCTTGAATGCATCCCTGCCATGTATTTTTATGCCATGTTTGGGTGCTGTAGCATGTTCATCTCATTGCATTTAGATGGCTACTTGCTGTAAACCGCAGACCGGTGTCATATTTGAATCGCTTGCCATTTCCAAACCGTAACTCCGATTCCGGCGTTCTTTATATCGTTTTCAAGCGATTTCATCTCATCTTTCCAGTGGCACCTTTGGATCTCCAAGTTGAGGCCAGGTTCTTGCATTTCCTGTCATATCTTGCATATGCATCCCGCATCGCATCCCGCATAGCATATCATCATTGCTTCGTATTGTTTGTTCCTTGCACGTGGTTTATTGTGTCTTTGTTGCTTGTTTGTCTTGTTTGGGTAGAGCCGGAAGACGAGTTCGCTAACGAGGAGCCCGTTGAGTTTGCTTTTGAGGATCCAGTCAACTCTGACAACTGTGCAGGCAAGATGATCATACCCTCGAAATCACTAATATCTTTGCTATGCTAGTTTGCTCGCTCTTTTGCTATGCCAGTGCTACGATGACTACCACTTGCTTTCAAGCCTCCTAAATTGCCATGTCAACCTCTAACCCACCATGTCCTAGCAAACCGTTGTTTGGCTATGTTACCGCTTTGCTCAACCCCTCTTATAGCGTTGCTAGTTGCAGGTGAAGATTGGAGGTTGTTCCTTGTTGGAACATTTATTTACTTGTTGGGATATCATTATATTATCTTGTTATCTTAATGCATCTATACACTTGGTAAAGGGTGGAAGGCTCGGCCTCTCGCCTAGTGTTTTGTTCCATTCTTGCCGCCCTAGTTTCCGTCATATCGGTGTTATGTTTTCGGATTTTGCGTTCCTTACGCGGTTGGGTTATAATGGGAACCCGTTGATAGTTCGCCTTGATTAAAGCTTTTCCAGCAATGCCCAACCTTGGTTTTACCATTCGCCACCTAGCCTCTTTTTTCCTTGGGTTGCCGGAGCTCGAGGGTCATCTTATTTAACCCCCCCCCCCAGGCCAGTGCTCCTCTGAGTGTTGGTCCGAACTGAGCTGCCTGCGGGGCCACCTCGGGGAAACTTGAGGGTTGGTTTTACTCGTAGTTAGTCTCATCTGAGTGTGCCCTGAGAATGAGATATGTGCAGCTCCTATCGGGATTTGTCGGCACATTCGGGCGGTGTTGCTGGTCTTGTTTTAACCTGTCGAAGTGTCTTGAGGAACCGAGATACCGAGTCTGATCGGAACGTCTTGGGAGGAGGTCTATTCCTTCGTTGACCGTGAGAGCTTGTCATGGGCTAAGTTGGGACTCCCCTGCAGGATTTGAACTTTCGAAAGCCGTGCCCGCGGTTATGGGCAGATGGGAATTTGTTAATGTCCGGTTGTAGATAACTTGAACCTTAACTTAATTAAAATGAATCAACTGAGTGTGTTACCCTGATGGCCTCTTCTCGGCGGAGTCCGGGAAGCGGACACGGTGTTGGAGTAATGTTTGCGCAGGATTTGCTCTCTAGTTTCTCGCTCGCGCTTTGCCTCCTCTTCTCGCTCTCTTTTGCGAACAGGATAGCCACCATATTTGCTAGTCACTTGCTGCAGCTCCACATATATATTTTACCTTGCCTTACCTATAAGCTTAAATGGTCTTGATCGCGAGGGTGCGAGATTGCTGAGTCCCTGTGGTTCACAGATTACTATTACACCAGATGCAGGGCCTGATGATTCCGCTCCAAGAGACGCGCTTGAGCTCAAGTGGGAGTTCGACGAGGACTCTCAACATTACTATGTTTCCTTTCCTGATAATCAGTAGTGGTGCCCAGTTGGGGGTGATCGGGACCGTGACACATGTTGGGTTCTCTTTTATTTTGGCGCCGTAGTCGGGCCATGAGTGTTTGGATGATGTAATGTTATTTATGTACTTGATTGATGTGGCGAGTGTAAGCCAACTATGTTATCTCCCCTTTATTGTTCATATTACATGGGATGTTGTGAAGATTGCCTAACTTGCGACATATGCCTTCAATGCGATTATGTCTCTAAGTCGTGCCTCAACACGTGGGAGCTATAGTCGCATCGAGGGTGTTACAGTAGCGAACTGATATGCCATCAGCTTCTGATGTTTACTTTGCATAATCTTTTCTTATTCTAAGAATCCCCTTGCAACCTTAAATGATCATGTTGTTTGGCAAATTCACCCTGTAAAACAATCACCACTGACTCTGGCTATGTACTTATGTCATACTTACATTGTGTTTGGGCATCTGAGGTTACGGCGGCAATTTGTTGCTTTGTCATTTCTTTGTCGCTGTTTGTATGACATCGCAAGACATAGTGCTTAACATAGCTATTATTACCTTCTTTTGCAGGGTCCTGATTTGGTTATAAGACAGAGCAAGGAATGCTTAGACAACATGAATGAATGGTGTAAAACCCATCATGGTGCCAGTGGTAAATACCTTATAGTATTAAAAAGTGACATGTCAATGTAATCTCTTGCTCGTGTAACCAATTTAGGACTTGCTAATTTAATCTTTTGCTCTTGTGACCACTTTAGGACTGACAGAACAAGTACTGCAGAGTGACATTTCTGAGTGTGATGCTGAGAAACAGGTATTTTAGTCCTTTTTTCGGTAGCCTGACCTCTTTGAAAGGGCTCATATAATTAAAGCACATTCTACTTGAAACCTTGGAAAGAAAATTGCTAATAGGTATTGTTAATATGTACTCCCTCCGTTCCTAGATATAAGGTGTATAGATTTTTGAGAAAAAGTTAAGATATGGTGTATTGGATTAGTAGAATGTGGTGTATTGGATTGTTAATAGGTACTGTTAATAGGTACTGTTAATATATGGTGTATTGGATTAGTTGACAAATTTACCCTTTCACTAGCTACAGCCAACGCGCATCACCTTCCTAGAAAAAAGGAGATGGCACAGCCCATCCCGTCTGTTTTGTGCATGCATGTAGGTTAGTTATGAAAGAAAGATTAGACATGGTGCATATCCAGCCGGCCCTTAGTTTTAGGGAAAAAGAAACCTTGTTCCATCTTTTTCTTCCTTCGTTCGTGTGAACATATCCGTCAGTCTCTTGTACTTTGTTTGCATGGAGAATCAACACGGCAAGGACGTGAACTCCCATCCCATGGAGCTGGCCACCTCTCATCGCATGCAGCCGGCCACCTCCCTTCTCAACGAAGAGATCAAGCCGACAGACTCCATTCTCATGGACCGGGAGGAGGTAAAACCTATGACCTCGGTTCCATTGAACAAAGATCAGATGAAGCCGGCGATTGTGCCATGCTTAATGTGTCTTCAAGTGACCGAAACAACGAACGACTTAGTGATGAATTGGCTCACGGACTTGGCTTCCTACAAGTGTTTCGGCTGCGGCGAGACTCGAGTTTTGTTCGAGCCGCCCTTAAAAGAGTTTTCAAGGAGCAGCTTCGAGTATAAAGGTAGAGATGATAAAGATAATGGCAGCGACCCGGACGTCGGATTGAAGATTAGAGAGTTTTTTTTTTTGAACGGTCACCGGGGGGGAGAGGATCCCCACCTGAATATATTGCTCAAAAAGCTGCCAAAGCCAAGAGTCACCCCTTAAGCTTTGGTTGATCCAGTTTATAAGGGAAACCGGATCAAAAACCTAAACAAGTTGACCCGTTTATGAGGGAAACCGGGCCGAAAACCGTACATGTAACAAGGTTACAGAAGATGAGGAAAAAAATTGCCACCCAGGAGAAGGCATGACCTAACTAGCAGGCAGAAAGACAAACACCACGAGAGACACATGTAGATGTGGGGTGCTGTCGAGGGATCACAATATCAAGACTCTGCAAACAACCTAATGCACCGCACCAGCGTGCATACCGAGCCCCACGGCACAACAGAGGATCATCCATAATCAACGAGTGTCATACCTTAACACGAACCTTGACTGGGAGATCCGCCACGGGCGGTCGAAACGATTAGCAGGTTGGGGAGGCATCATAGCGTCATCATTGAGCAAAGGTGAATCAAGACAACACCAAGAGCCCGAAGCTCGCCACAGCACAACGGCAACCATGGGAGGGTCTTGAGCATGCACAACAGGACAGAGACCACGTGAAGGACAACCGAAGAGAAACACATGAAGAAGAAAGCACACCACCGTCGGCCCCAAGCTGGCCGCACCACCGCCACCAAACGCACCACCCTCAACCACGCGCGGCAACAGGAGCCGTTGTTTGGGCCTCCAAGATGACGCCTCCAAGGAGGTAGTGCTGTCGAAGACACAACACCATCATCCGATCCGGCGAGCCCGATCTTAGGTTTTCACCCGGTGACAACAAAGCAAAGTACCATAGTGCTGGAGCTCCACGGCGGCACCTCCTGCGAGGAAGACGACGTCCATAGACGCCATTGCCGTCGGCATCAACATAGTCGAAGCAAGGTTCTCACCTGAAGTTTGAGCACATCCTACAGCAAGACGGCCTGTACCATGCCGAAGCAGATCCAGAGCTCGAAGACCACGCCTCTGAAAAGGTGTACGACGCCGTGGTGGCGCCGTCGTGGTCAGCTCACACAAAGTGAGCAGGGATTTCTCCCAGAGCACCGCCGCACAGACCTGATTCAGCCTCACCAATCCACAGCCAGAGCCGGCACAACTCCTCTAGCCCACAAAGGCGCCGGTTGGCGGCACACCGAGGACTGGATCTGGGCAGGGGAGGCCCAAAATCGCCGCCACCGGATACCACTGAGCATTGCTGTCTGCCGGGACGACCAGCACGAGACGACGAGCGCGCCGCAGGCCGCGCCTCCACAGGTCTCGGCGCCCACAGTGCCGCTGCAGGCCATCAGCACTGGCGCAAGGAGGTGGTCGAGGGGGGAGTGCGATTTGGAAATGCGGGAAGACGATGAAGAGGGAGGCAAGAGCTGGCACACGGAGAGACTGCAGAACGGTAGCTGCAAAGCTGAGCGGCGGCGCCCCAAGAGCACCGCGCGCGAGCTCAGCAAGGCAAGCCGGCGCGACCGCACCAGGTCGCAGAGCGCTGCCAGGAGGACGGGCCGCGGGAGTCGTCCGAGCCTTGAAGACGCCACCCTTCGACCGCAGCAGAGCTCCAACTCGCCACATCCGGCCGACGCGCCACCCTCGTGGCCACGACCGGCCGTCGACGTCCGAAGAGCTCACAGGGCCGCCGCCCCAGATCCAGACGTCCGCTGGTCGCACGGGACCAGCCGGATGGCCCCTTTCCGTTTCGGAACAGGGGGGCCGCCACCACCGCGGCCTAAGCCGCCGCCGGCGGCGGCGAGGAGGCGGCTGAGCGGGAGGGCCGGCGGCGGCGCTAGGTTTTGCACCCCCGGGTCGCCCAACTCAGGAGCGATGCCCGGGGGGGGGGGGGCATATGCCGATTTTGATTAGAGAGTTTGTGAAAAGCAAGTATGGGGCGTCAGCCATTTAAGAGTTGATCGGTAGCATGAGTAGTACTCCTAATACCATGATGAACAACACATTTAATTTATTCAATGGCATAAATAAGTGTATGCTCATTAACATGTGCATGCTCAAAGTCTTGTGAAATTGTATGAATACATCCGGCTCACACATCGAGTACGACAAAAACTTTATTAATGCTCGAACCGGCATCGAGTACATCGGGAACACATTCAAAGTGGAGGTATGACAAAAAAAATCATGCTACCGATCAACTCTTACATGTTTGGTGTCTCGTACTTGCTTTTCACAAACTCTCTAATCTTCAATCCGGCATCTGAGCCGCTGTCATTGTCTTCATTGTTGCTGCCTTTATACTCGGAGCTGCTCCTTGAAAATTCTTTTGAGTGCGTCTCGAACAAAACTCGAGTCTCGCTGCAGCTGGAACACTTGTAGGAAGCCATGTCCGTGAGCCAATTCATTACTAAGTCGTTCGTTGTCCCGGGCACTTGAAGACACATGAAGCATGGCACAGTCGCCAGCTTCATCTGATCTTTGTCCAATGGAACTGAGGTCATAGGCTTTACCTCCTCCTTGTCTATGGAAACGGAGTCTGCCGGCTTGATCTCCTTGTCGTTGAGAAGGGAGGTCGCCGGCTGCATGGGATGAGAGGTGGCCGTCTCCATGGGATGGGAGTTCGCGTCCTTGCCATGTTGATTCTCCATAGGAAGAGAGATGGCCGAATATGTTCACACGATTGAAAGAAGAAGAAAATGGAACAAGATTTCTTTTTTCCCCTAAAACTAAGGCCGGCTGGATATGCACCATGTCTAATCTTTCCTAACTAACCTACACGCATGCACAAAACAGACGGGATGTGCTGTGCCATCTCCTTTTTTCTAGAAGGTAATGCACACTGTAGCTAGTGGAAGGGTCAAATTGTCAACTAATGCAATACACCATATAATCTGAACTTTTTCTCAAAGATTTGTACACCTTATATCTTAGGAACTGAGGGAGTATGTGTTTGTCTACCTTCCCAACATCCCTAGTTAAAGGAAACCTTCTAACACGACTGTTCATTTGTTTATTTCAAACAAAATGCATTATTTTGTAATTCCTACACCAATTTTTTCCTAGATTATATGTTTAGTGTTAGGGAAAGGCTGCGTACAATAGACCCGAAGCGGTTGGACCCTTTCCCGGACCCTCCGCAAGCGGGAGCTACATGCACCGGGCTGCCCTTTTTATTATATGTTTAGTGTTACACTGGGTTGTTCTCTGTGCATGTGTGTTCTCAAAGTTAACCGCCTAGGTGGTGCTAGGCAACTCCATGCCGCGTCACCCGCCTATCCAATTTATCCTGCCAGTGATTAGGCACTAGTTGCTGCTCTGCTCGCCTTGGTCAATACTAGCGTGTGATGCTGGCATGCTGCTAGTCTATTGTGTACAAGTATTTTGTTGTTCCCTTCTAATTATTGCCAGTATTATATTTCTCGGAAATGTCCTTATCTGCTTCTTTGATGTTTCTTTATCCACCGTAATGAAAATTTTCTTGTGTTAGCTATTTTCAGGTGCTAGACTTTGTTAGGAGGTATATTGGTTCGGCGACTCCATTGATTGCTGGGAATTCTATCTATACAGATTTACTATTTTTGAAGGTTAGCAAGAGAAAAAAACTCCCTTAGCTATCTGCTAAAAATGAAATGGTTCATACAATTTTATCATGTCCTCACTTCTCTAGATGTTTCAGGTGACCTTTAGATTGTTTGGCATATTTATTACGATTGATGCTCCTGATTTGTACATATACCGAATACATTATTTAACTGTCGATAAAAAATACATTTATTTAGTCTCCAGTAGATATTATTGTGAAAAAATAGTCCAGTATCCTTGCATGTGGATTGAGTAGGACTTCAGTTTTACTTTGCAACTTTTTTGCTGACACCTGTGTTTTTTATATCTAGGAGTATATGCCACAGCTTGCAGGCATATTCCCTCATGTGATAGTTGATGTGAGCAGCATAACGGCTCTGTGCATCCGCTGGTTCCCCAAGGGTAAATTATTCTTCAGTATTTCTCAATGCAGTGTTGCAGAATTTGATTGTGGTGTGTTCTCATCAGTTACCAGATTATACAAGTATGGTATTGCTAGTGGACTCAACCAAATCTATTTTTTCAGGTTGACTTTTGTAAACAAATAAATTAATGTATTTTGCATATTCCACCCTGATAGAATACTGGTATTTTCACATAGGAAAAAAATTCTCTAGTTGAATTAAAAAGTTCCATAACTTATAATCTTTTTAGTTATATAACCTGTCGCTAGGCTCTGAGGCCACCTGCTATGCAATGGCGTATATGCCAAAACATAAAGATCTGCAGATCACAATTATTGAGCATTCTATTGAGATTTGTAGTCGACATTAGTTGATTTTTTTAGTGTCTGTAATTCAAAACAGAACATGAATCTTGATTTCATCCCCGCCGGAGTCCCATTGGGGACTCAAAACCCAACAAAATGCATTCTAGAGGTTGATTTATTGTGAAATCATTCCGTTTTGGTATTTATTTTCATTAATGTGCCAAATGCCGACAATGTACTGTGAGGTAGCTTGTATGCCTATATTTTGAAAATAAAGTTGGTCTGAAACATATCTTGCTAATTTCGAAAAATATTGCTAGGTGGTGTAAAATTTGAACAGATTTTGAGTGTTCGCAAATTGCAATGATGTTTTGGTTTGATTTAATCGGTTTGAAGATATTCCTGTGGCTGGCAGAGAACTCACGATTACATAGGGGCAGACTTAAAGATCAGCTAGTGAGGTTGGGAACATACTTGAGTGCTATTGGACTATAAGGCTTTCATCCAATTCGGGCGTATTTCCTCCTGATTATACTTGTTGGTTATTCGATAGTGGTTTGGAAACTGAAATTGGTTCAAATCTTTTGCTTTATTTATAAAAGGGGGCGAAAGCCTTTTTCGGTAAATTGGTTCAAATTGACCTTATGTGTTTCGCCGTCTTCACAACCGCTGATTACCAAAGCAGAGCAGACCTAGTATATTTTAATTTCATTTTGGAATATGCATGGAATACTTGTGAAATTCTCCACATGACAAGGCTTTGTTTATTTTTTTATTGAGGTAAATACACCACGGGTCATAGAATTGCACGCAATGGTTACTTTGATGCACAAAGTTGCAAAATACGTGTTTGTAGTCACTAAACTTGTGAGACCGTTCAAATACAGTCACCCACCCCGTACGCGGGCGTATCCATCTACGCCAGCATGGCACGGGCCACTGTCAATGACACATGGACGCGTTATTGCACAAAACCCTTGCTTCTTTTTCTTTTTGTGCAAAAAAAGTCAACCACCGATGGGACCTAACTCTCAGGATGAGGGATAATTTATCCAAAAAAGTATGACGACCAGGTCTCAAACCCTCGACCTAATACTAGAACAATACACGTCCCAGCCATTGCACCACATGTATGTACAGAACCATTATGGATAACTACATTTAATGTACAAAAACAGAAACACTCATGGAGCAGAAATGGTCTGCGGTCCACGCGACCTATTTTGCATTTGTTTATTTTTACAAAAGTTTGTAGACAGTATGTAAATTATAATGCCAATAATAAGATAACTTTCAAATATTGTTCATGTATTATTCTTAAATAATACTTATAAATTATAAAAATGTTTGTATAAAAATAACAGAAATAATTTTTAAAATATTCATAATTCAAAAAATGTGCATCTTTTAGAAATATTCATAATTAAAAAAATGTTGTATCGTTAAACCTATTCGTGTTATTTTAGAAATTCATGGATCATAAAAAATTGTTCATGTATTATTTCCAAATAATATTTATGAATAATAAAAATATTATTATTATTATAATACTAATAATTTTTAAAATTAAATTCATAAACTATTTTAATTATACAATCATTTCAATAATTATATGCACATTTTGTATAGTTCAATGTTTGTATAGTTTACAATATTCATAATTTAAAATCTAAACTGTTGGTATGAATATTTAATCGTGTATAATATTTAAATTATAATTTTGTTGATATAAGTCATTAGTAAAACAAGTTAATATTTATATTACATTAAATAAATATTTTTTATTTTAAAAATATTTAAACTTTATAAAAGATTATTTGTGCAATTCAAAATATGTACATGCGTTAAAAAAATGTTTAAACACTGTAAACAATATTTGTGTTAACTAAAAAATGTACATTGCACTAAAAAAATGTTGACACATTATATATATATATATATATATATATATATATATATTCGTGCAGTTTACACAATGTACAATTATGTTCGCATAGTTCAAAAAACTGTTCGCGTAGCTTTTTTAATGCACGAACATATTTTGAATTACACAAACATTTTTTTACAATGTTTAAACAGTTTTTAAAATGGCACGTATTTACATAGAACAAGAGTGATAAAAAACATATACATTGTTTGTCCACAAACTACATCACATGTCGCAGTTGCCTGGTGGTTAGCTTATGCGCGAGTGAATCACCATGTCATAGGTTCGAACCCGCCGGTTGCACAGGTTATTAGATAGATTTCTTCATTAAATTTTTTCAGTCTGCGTTGATAAGATGTACAAGGTTGCCGTGCTAATTAATCATTAGGTACTGTTGTGGTGGTGGTTGTCCAAACGAGCCACCCAGTAATACGTCATGGGATCGAAATCCCTCCACTGTTTTTTTATTTGAGGGGCTTCCTATGTAAATAAAAGAAGAGCTGAGGGCTTTTCTACAAAAAACTATCATACAAGAACATTTACAGCGGCTTACAGCGGGCCCATGTCATGCTGGCAACTACGAATACGCATACATATGGTGAAAGTGACTGTATTTGAACGACCTCGCAAGTTTAGTGACCACAAACACGTATTTTGCAACTTTGTGCACCAAAGTAACTGTCATGTGCAAGTTCTAAGACCTTTGATGTATTTACCTCTTTTTTATTTGATTTGACTGTTCACAGAAAGAAAGCAAGCTCCAAGAAAGGAGAAAAACCACAGGGCACTGGACGACATCAGAGAGAGCATCATGGAGCTGCAGTACTACAAGGAGAACATCTTCAAATCGCGGCAATCTAAGCATTAGCCTGTTGGGATTCATTAGCTCTCTTGATTGTTGGGATGAAAACGTTCCCTGGTGTATGATCCTTCCATAGATTTGATGATGCTTAAATGGCCATGTGCCTTTGGGGTAACGCCAAGATTGTAGTCACATAGGGCCTGTGTGGTTGGTGACCAACTTTGCCATGGCTTGCCACTTGTTTTTGTCACACTGGCAAAAGTGCTCCCTATCCCACTTTACTATTTGTTTTAGGGAAATCAGTGTTTCACAGCTAGGAGATCTTCTATAATTTTAGTCCGAAAAAAATTAAACACATTTTTAATACAAATTATTTCAAACACATATTGAAACTAATAATGTACTGCCATTTTGCCAACTCCCATCTTTTTAAATGTTGAGTTTAATTATGAAAAATGCATTTTTGTTGACTTAGGGGCATCCGCACCAATCCGCCACGCATGAAACAGGGGATTGCCCTTTCGATGACCGAAATTGGGGCAACGATCTGTCAGGGTTTGCCTCGTCTTCGTCATTGGGAATGACTTGCTTGGCATTGAACAACTGTCGTGGCCTAACAAATTTTGCAAACATTCTCCGGTCAACCGCCTCCCACACGTTGCTTGGCATCGAACAACTATTGTGGCCTAACAAATTTTGCAAACATTCTCCGGTCAACCGCCTCCCACACAGTGGCGGAGCTTGAAAGAAAAAGTTGGGCGGGCCGAGCTAAAGAAAAAGCACAATTTTTTAGGCATTGCATTACTCAGTATTCCATACCTTTTGTTCTCATTGAATTTCACCTTCTATGTTTAATAAAGAAGTTACAGGCAAGATGATCTTCATACACAATTGGTTCCGAATTAAGGCTTAAGAAGTTCACTATCAAAATGAAGCAAATTTGAGCATTATGGTAAGTATAGATCAACCACAAAAATTCATGTCAATTGCCCAAACTACACAATCACGATCTGAACACACCAAAGTGGAGTAATATCTTCTTCCTACAAAATTTCTCAGAAAAGTGTATATCATATTCTATTTATACCCCTGTTCAAGAATTCATCCGATTAACCAGTTAACTTGTCGATTAATCCCTACTCGTAGGGTCACCGAGTAGCCGATTAACTGATTAATCACCCGAGTAATTGATTAAATGGCCGATTAACTTGCCGATTAGCCTATTAATCCCCTACTTCTCAGCCAACCGAGTAGCTACCAGTTAACAATTTCCTCAACAATGATATATACTCATCTTTTCTAAAAAATAGTAAAATATACATCATCTTCTAGTACAAAAAATCATCTTCTCTGAACAATCACGCATAACAATTTCAGGACATGTTGTGTTCTGGAGGTATGTATAGATATGCACAAATAGATTAAGAAGTCAAGACTCAAGAGCGTATTCAGAAATCTCAGCATCCACTAATTATCCTACAATTGAAATACAAAGAAAGTTCGACGAGAGAGAAGGTAGAGCAGGAGATGAAGGAGCTCCGGCGACGCTGATTTTCTTGAGCCCCATGTCGTGCGCGTGAGAGAGAGGATACTTGGTCATAGGCGGCCGGCGACTAGGGATGGCGGTGAGCTTGAGCAGAGGCAGAGGCGGCTGGGGCAGAACAGGGGCAGAGGCGAGGACGACCAGAGGCTTTGACGGAGCGGCGACCGGGGCAATGGCGACCACGTGGTGGCGGAGGAGAAGCGCTATGGTGGACTGGGCTGAATACGCTACAAAGGAGCATAGGATAAAAAATAACATGAAAAATTCTGGGCGGGCCACGGCCCGGTTTAGCCCCCAACGAAGCTCCGCCCCTGCTCCCACACGTTGATTATCTGGTCCTGTAGGTTGATCCGCCCACTTCATCTTGAATCTAACATGTTAACCTATTGATATATTTTGTTTTGATCTCATCAAGCATGATTTCTGCCATGCAACCTTTTTTAGAGCTTCACTAATGTGACCGACATTACTGAAGAATTTGGACGCGGCTAGCCAGGGCCGCTGCGCTCGATCGTTTTTCCGAGCGCACCCTCCACGTACGGGCTGAATAGAATAGGTAGATCACTTCTCCGCGCGCGATGCATGCGTAGCTAGCAATCACTAGCAATCACATCCAGCGTCCTCACCCATCACACATCCATCCATCAGCAGCAGCTAAGCCAACACGTACGCGTGGATTGCAAAGTTGCTCATGTCTAGCACTTAGCATGTGCTAGTTTGCTGCTTTCTACTTTGCTTCTTGAACGTGTGTGACTGCTCATGATGCCTATCTCGCTGTCCGTCCGTCGTCAAATACCTTGTCGACCGATCCGATCCGTCCGCGTACAGTGCCTAGCCCTACCTCTCCGGCCGATTTGTCCGCGTACAGTGCCGAGCGCTACCTCACCATCCGTCCGCGTATAGTGCCAAGCGTTACCTCACCGTCCGATCCGTCCGCGTACAGTGCCGAGTGCTACCTCGCCGTCCGATCCGTCCACGTACGGTGCCGAGCGTTACCTCACCGTCCGATCTGTCCACATACAGTGCCGAGCGCTACCTCGTCATCAGATCCGTCTACACACGGTTCACTGGCACCGTTGTCTGGAACCAGGGCGACCGATCTAACGGCGCCGAGACGGACTACATTCCCCGGGTCCGTTCTGTTCGGGGTGTGTACGGAATCATGTCCCTCGCGACCACCTCTACAATGAACACTACTGCAAGCGACATGTGGCTCTTGCGACGACCACCACTACTACCTCAAAATGAAACGGAGCCACACCCCCTAGAACCAAGGCATCACCTTATTGTGTATCGTTGTGTGACCCTCATATATATCAAGCAAGTTCATTAGAATGGAATGCCTCCTTCATCGTCCAGTCCGCGTTGCTGACCTACGACAAGTCAGCCTCAGTCTTTCACGCACATCGGTCTCAAAGTTAACTCCTTGGCCTCGGAAACTGGTCAGGTTTCCTAGCTGGTGGGATCCATTGGTGCGGCCATAGAGTGCGGCCATAAATTAGTCCTCACCACAGAAATCGCCGCTATTTTTCAGACAGTTTTTGCTTTTGACATATCCCACACAACAGGAGGTACCCTGTTATTTTAGATATCCTTTTCGATTAGATGTTTTTGTTTGTTCGTTTCATTCACATATCATGCATGCTTTCTAACACATTGTTATTAAAAAAACCAGCGGCTCCATCAACCAACACCGCTAGACGTAAGCATGGTCGAATGAATCGAAATTCAAACCGTGGCACAGGCGTAGAAGAGCGCACAAGAGACGAAGTTGATGAAGTTAAAGAAGCAAGGCAAGCAAAACGGCCGAAGAAAGGCACAAACGAGGTAATTCTAAAAGTACAAGCGACTGGAGTTGCATTGTATGATAGAGGGATTTGCTCAGTCCACAACTGTAGTTGCCTAAAAATATAGATACTTATTTTGTGAAGGTGTGCGTGGGGGGCGAGACGTAGGTGGAGGGCGGCAAGGTATGAGATATGAGGTGTGTTGGGGGGGGGGGAGACGAACATGGAGGACAGCGAGGCAAGGGAGAGAAAGTGTGTGGGGAGGAAGAAGGTGGAGGGTAGTGCCCAGGGTTGTGACTAGAGTTGCACAAAATGTCAGAAGGAGTTGCCTAGGAGTGGATTAGAAGTGTCCCGGTTTTCCATGTTTTTCTATTTGTCGAGTGGAGTTGCCTAGTAACAATCTTTTTGTAAGTGCTTGTTTGCGATAGGAATTTGCACAAATAGACATGAAGAGTTTCCTGAATACAGTACTAGAAATTGGACAAGTTATTGTGTGTGTGTGTGTGGAGGGGGGGGTGTCATCGCAGTTGCATAAGATATTATAAAGAGTTCCCCAATAATGGATCAGAAGTTGCATAGTTGTACGACGTGATTGGTTCTTTCCTGTAGAACGAAGACATCATCCGCATCATCCTACTTGTGAAAAGGGGTTAGTTAGGAATAGAGCAACTTTGAAGTAGAATAGAGCAACTTCAGGCCATAAATTACAAAGCACCATAAATATAACACGATGTGATTTGGGAAGAACTACCACACAACAAAAGCAATAAAAACGCAAAAAATAAGGTACCATGGTTTCCCTACACAATTTGGATCTTTTTTGTACATAATAAAAAGATAACATAGTTGCACCCGATCAATCATACAATTTCCTAAAAACATTATCCAATTGCCCAATTGTCATGAGTAGAAACATTAACAAGACCATAGTTTGACCAATTTCTAAAGGTTTTAGATGCCTGCAATTAAGTTGATGTCATACCTGGAATTAGGTTTTAGATAGCAGCCTTGGATTGCATGCGTTGGTAGGGCTGGAGCTCGCCTGCCGGCGGGGTCGCACAACGAGCCGGCAGCGAAGAACACCTTCATCGACATGATGGCATCCCCCATTCAATCTAGTGCACATCATGTGTTGTGAGAAAAAACCTTCTACAATCCTGGTTCATCTCCAAGGTGTGAGCACGGCTATTCCTTGTAACTTTTTATGAGTGCACACTATATGCTTGATCAATTGTCTCTATGGTTCGAATAAGGGGCCTTGTCCAGATGCATGTCATATGTGCAACTTGCTATGCTAATGCTCTTATGTCTACAATTGCATACTACTACTAGTATGCAAAGGAGAATTGAGAAACCTCATATATTTGACTAAAGTTGAGACACTTATTTTGAGATGGAGGGATTATAACCCATCCGGAAACTTGTGAAGATGCAAAACTATTGAAACAATTTTGTACAAACCTCATATGATTTTGCCTTTCAAATTGGATGCATTGTTGCCGGCTACTGATCGTGGGGGTGTTCTCGTGCCAGGGTGCAGGTTGTCGGGCGGCGGCCCATGTGCAACTACCGAAAGAGCATGCTGGCGGTGAGTGTCTCTAAGAGAAAAGGTGGAGAGGACGTTGCATCTCAAGGGGGACTCACTAAATGAAGGTGAGCATGGATGATGCCCATTTTCCCCCATCAAATCCGTACAAATTCGTTGGAGAGTAAGAGGGATTGGTACATGGGAGGCATTTTCCCCATCAAATTCGTTGGGAAATTATGTACGCAACATTCTAGGCCATTATGTGGATTATAGGGAGGATCGAGAGGCAACCAGGGACATTTTTATTTAAATCACCGAGACAACTTTTTGCGGACAATAGATAGGCAATTATGTGAATTATGGGGACAAAGCAGTTGCTTGGATTTGCTAGAAGAGTTGCATCGTATCATAATGCAGATGCTTGATTTGGTTAGGATAGTTGCTTGGATTTGTTAGGACAATTTTGCATTGTGTTTCTTGGTAATGCAGTTTCTTGGATTTGCTAGGAGAGTTGCTTGGTTTTGCTAGGATAATTGCTTGGTTTTGTAGAATAGTTTTGCATTTTGTTTTTAGTAATACAGTTGCTTTGATTTTCTAGGCCAGTTGCTTTGGATATTTTGTTCGGGACATTTGCTTTCAGATCTTGCTCGAAACCTTTTGGATCTTGCTAGAAACAATTTTGTGAATTTTGCTAGGGGCAGTTGCATTCAATTTTGCTAGCGCGGTCGCTCTTTGCAGATATGTATAGTTGCATAGCCACAAGATGAGTAGGAGTTGCTCACAGTGTGAGATCGAGTTACTAGAGGGGTCAGAAGTTGCATAGGGGGCATATCGGACAGTTTGCTCACAAATCTATGCAAGTTGCTCATGTTTTTTTCTCACGAAGTTGCCTGCAAAATAGCATAAGTTGGAGAACCCTATGTTTTTTGTTGGGGAACGTTGCAGAAAACAAAAATTTTCCTACGTTTTCACCAAGATCCATCTATGAGTTCATCTAGCAACGAGTGATCGGATGCATCTACATACCTTTGTAGATCGCGAGCGGAAGCGTTCAAGAGAACGGGATGAGGGAGTCGTACTCGACGTGATCCAAATCACCGGAGATCCTAGCGCCGAACGGACAGCACCTCCGCGTTCAACACACGTACGGTCAGCGTGACGTCTCCTCCTTCTTGATCCAGCAAGGGAAAGGAGAGATTGATGAAGATCCAGCAGCACGACGGCGTGGTGGTGGATGCAGCAGTCACCGTAGCAGGGCTTCGCCGTTCTACTGCAAGAGGGAGAGGTGTAGCAGGGGAGAGGGAGGCGCCAAGACTTCCGGGTGCCGCTGCCCTCCCTTCCCCCTTTTTATATAGGCCCCCCTAGGGGGGTGCGCCGGCCCTAGGAGATGGGATCTCCTAGGGGGGCGGCGACCAAGGGGAAGGAATGCCCCCCAAGGCAAGTGGAAGCGCCCCCTCCCCTAGGGTTCCCAACCCTAGGCGCATGGGGGCCCAAGAGGGGGGCGCACCAGCCCACTATGGGCTGGTTCCCTCCCCACTTCAGCCCATGGGGCCCTCCGGAATGGGTGGCCCCACCCGGTGTACCCCCGGGACCCTTCCGGTGGTTCCGGTACAATACCGTTGACCCCGAAACTCTTCCGATGGCCGAAAATGCACTTCCTATATATAATTCTTCACCTCCGGACCATTCCGGAACTCTTCGTGACGTCCGGGATCTCATCCGGGACTCCGAACAACTTTCGGATTACTGCATTCTCATATCCATACAACCCTAGCGTCACCGAACCTTAAATGTGTAGAACCTACGGGTTCGGGAGACATGTAGACATGACCGAGACGGCTCTCTGGTCAATAACCAACAGCGGGATCTGGATACCCATGTTGGCTCCCACATGCTCCTCGATGATCTCATCGGATGAACCACGATGTCGAGGATTCAAGCAACCCCGTATACAATTCCCTTTGTCAATCGGTACGTTACTTGTCCGAGACTCGATTGTCGGTATCTCAATACCTCGTTCAATCTCGTTACCGGCAAGTCACTTTACTCATACCGTAATGCATGATCCCGTGACCAGACACTTGGTCACTTTGAGCTCATTATGATGATGCATTACCGAGTAGGCCCAGAGATACCTCTCCGTCATACGGAGTGACAAATCCCAGTCTTGATCCGTGTCAACCCAACAGACACTTTCGGAGATACCCGTAGTATACCTTTATAGTCACCCAGTTACGTTGTGACGTTTGGTACACCCAAAGCACTCCTACGGTATCCGGGAGTTACACGATCTCATGGTCTAAGGAAAAGATACTTGACATTGGAAAAACTCTAGCAAACAAACTATACGATCTTGTGCTATGTTTAGGATTGGGTCTTGTCCATCACATCATTCTCCTAATGATGTGATCTCGTTATCAATGACATCCAATGTCCATAGTCAGGAAACCATGACTATCTGTTGATCAACGAGCTAGTCAACTAGAGGCTTACTAGGGACATGTTGGTGTCTATGTATTCACACATGTATTACGATTTCCGGATAACACAATTATAGCATGAATAAAAGACAATTATCATGAACAAAGAAATATAATAATAATCCTTTTATTATTGCCTCTAGGGCATATTTCCAACAAGTCTCCCACTTGCACTAGAGTCAATAATCTAGTTACATTGTGATGAATCGAACACCCATGGAATTCTGGTGTTGATCATGTTTTGCTCTAGGGAGAGGTTTAGTCAACGGATCTGCTACATTCAGGTCCGTATGTACTTTACAAATATCTATGTCTCCATCTTGAACATTTTCATGAATGGAGTTGAAGCGACGCTTGATGTGCCTGGTCTTCTTGTGAAACCTGGGCTCCTTGGCAAGTGCAATAGCTCCAGTGTTGTCACAGAAGAGTTTGATCGGCCCCGACGCATTGGGTATGACTCCTAGGTCGGTGATGAACTCCTTCACCCAAATTGCTTCATGCGCTGCCTCCGAGGCTGCCATGTACTCCGCTTCACATGTAGATCCCGCCACGACGCTCTGCTTGCAGCTGCACCAGCTTACTGCTCCACCATTCAACATATACACGTATCCGGTTTGTGACTTAGAGTCATCCAGATCTGTGTCGAAGCTAGCGTCGACATAACCCTTTACGACGAGCTCTTCGTCACCTCCATAAACGAGAAACATTTCCTTAGTCCTTTTCAGGTACTTCAGGATATTCTTGACCGCTGTCCAGTGTTCCTTGCCGGGATTACTTTGGTACCTTCCTACCAAACTTACGGCAAGGTTTACATCAGGTCTGGTACACAGCATGGCATACATAATAGAACCTATGGCTGAGGCATAGGGGATGACACTCATCTCTTCTATATCTTCTGCCGTGGTCGGACATTGAGCTGAGCTCAATTTCATACGTTGCAGAAAACAAAAATTTTTCTACGGTTTCACTAAGATCCATCTATGAGTTCATCTAGCAACGAGTGATCGGATTGCATCTACATACCTTTGTAGATCATGCGCGGAAGCGTTCAAAGAACGGGGATGAGGAAGTCGTACTCGACGTGATCCAAATCACCGGAGATCCTAGCGCCGAACGGACGGCACCTCCGCGTTCAACACACGTACGGTCAGCATGACGTCTCCTCCTTCTTGATCCAGCAAGGGGGAAGGAGAGGCTGATGAAGATCCAGGGGCACTACGGCGTGGTGGTGGATGCAGGGGTCACCGCAGCAGGGCTTCGCCGTTCTACTACGAGAGGGAGAGGTGTTGCAGGGGAGAGGGAGGCGCCAAGACTCAAGGGTGCGGCTGCCCCCTCCCTCCCCCCTTTATATAGGCCCACCTAGGGGGTGCGCCAGCCCTAGGAGATGGGATCTCCTAGGGGGGGGGCGGCCAAGGGGTGGAGTGCCCCCCAAGCCAGGTGGGGCGCCCCCCACCCTAGGGTTCCCAACCCTAGGCGCATGGGGTGGGCCAAGGGGGGCGCACCAGCCCACTATGGGCTGGTTCCCCTCCCCACTTTGGCCCATGGGGCCCTCCGGGATGGGTGGCCCCACCCGGTGGACCCCCGGGACCCTTCCGGTGGTCCCGGTACAATACCGGTGACCCCGAAACTCTCCCGATGGCCGAAACTGCACTTCCTATATATAATTCTTCACCTCCGGACCATTCCGGAACTCCTCGTGACGTCCGGGATCTCATCCGGGACTCCGAACAACTTTCGGGTTACTGCATATTCATATCTCTACAACCCTAGCGTCACCGAACCTTAAGTGTGTAGACCCTACGGGTTCGGGAGACATGTAGACATGACCGAGATGGCTCTCCGGTCAATAACCAACAGCGGGATCTGGATACCCATGTTGGCTCCCACATGCTCCTCGATGATCTCATCGGATGAACCACGATGTCGAGGATTCAAGCAACCCCGTATACAATTCCCTTTGTCAATCGGTACGTTACTTGCCCGAGATTCGATCGTCGGTATCCCAATACCTCGTTCAATCTCATTACCGGCAAGTCACTTTACTCGTACCGTAATGCATGATCCCGTGACCAGACACTTGGTCACTTTGAGCTCATTATGATGATGCATTACCGAGTAGGCCCAGAGATACCTCTCCGTCATACGGAGTGACAAATCCCAGTCTTGATCCGTGTCAACCCAACAGACACTTTCGGAGATACCCGTAGTATACCTTTATAGTCACCCAGTTACGTTGTGACGTTTGGTACACCCAAAGCACTCCTACGGTATCCGGGAGTTACACGATCTCATGGTCTAAGGAAAAGATACTTGACATTGGAAAAACTCTAGCAAACGAACTATACGATCTTGTGCTATGTTTAGGATTGGGTCTTGTCCATCACATCATTCTCCTAATGATGTGATCTCGTTATCAATGACATCCAATGTCCATAGTCAGGAAACCATGACTATCTATTGATCAACGAGCTAGTCAACTAGAGGCTTACTAGGGACATGTTGGTGTCTATGTATTCACACATGTATTACGATTTCCGGATAACACAATTATAGCATGAATAAAAGACAATTATCATGAACAAGGAAATATAATAATAATCCTTTTATTATTGCCTCTAGGGCATATTTTCAACAGTCTCCCACTTGCACTAGAGTCAATAATCTAGTTACATTGTGATGAATCGAACACCCATGGAATTCTGGTGTTGATCATGTTTTGCTCTAGGGAGAGGTTTAGTCAACGGATCTGCTACATTCAGGTCCGTATGTACTTTATAAATATCTATGTCTCCATCTTGAACATTTTCACGAATGAAGTTGAAGCGACGCTTGATGTGCCTGATCTTCTTGTGAAACCTGGGCTCCTTGGCAAGTGCAATAGCTCCAGTGTTGTCACAGAAGAGTTTGATCGGCCCCGACGCATTGGGTATGACTCCTAGGTCGGTGATGAACTCCTTCACCCAAATTGCTTCATGCGCTGCCTCCGAGGCTGCCATGTACTCCGCTTCACATGTAGATCCCGCCACGACGCTCTGCTTGCAACCGCACCAGCTTACCGCCCCACCATTCAAAATATACACGTATCCGGTTTGTGGCTTAGAGTCATCCAGATCTGTGTCGAAGCTAGCGTCGACGTAACCCTTTACGACGAGCTCTTCGTCACCTCCATAAACGAGAAACATTTCCTTAGTCCTTTTCAGGTACTTCAGGATATTCTTGACCGCTGTCCAGTGTTCCTTGCCGGGATTACTTTGGTACCTACCTACCAAACTTACGGCAAGGTTTACATCAGGTCTGGTACACAGCATGGCATACATAATAGAACCTATGGCTGAGGCATAGGGGATGACACTCATCTCTTCTATATCTTCTGCCGTGGTCGGACATTGAGCTGAGCTCAATTTCACACCTTGCAACACAGGCAAGAACCCCTTCTTAGACTGATCCATATTGAACTTCTTCAATATCTTATCAAGGTATGTGCTTTGTGAAAGACCTATGAGGCGTCTTGATCTATCTCTATAGATCTTGATGCCTAATATATAAGCAGCTTCTCCAAGGTCCTTCATTGAAAAACTCTTATTCAAGTAGGCCTTAATGCCGTCCAAAAGCTCTATATCATTTCCCATTAAAAGTATGTCATCTACATATAATATGAGAAATGCTACAGAGCTCCCACTCACTTTCTTGTAAACGCAGGCTTCTCCATAAGTCTGCATAAACCCAAACGCTTTGATCATCTCATCAAAGTGAATGTTCCAACTCCGAGATGCTTGCACCAGCCCATAAATCGAGCGTTGGAGCTTGCACACCTTGTCAGCATTCTTAGGATCGACAAAACCTTCCGGCTGCATCATATACAATTCTTCCTTAAGGAGACCATTAAGGAATGCCGTTTTGACGTCCATTTGCCATATCTCATAATCATAGAATGCGACAATTGCTAACATGATTCGGACGGACTTCAGCTTCGCTACCGGTGAGAAAGTCTCATCGTAGTCAACCCCTTGAACTTGTCGATAACCCTTAGCGACAAGCCGAGCTTTATAGATGATCACATTACCATCCGCGTCTGTCTTCTTCTTAAAGATCCATTTATTTTCTATGGCTCGCCGCTCAACGGGCAAGTCAGTCAAAATTCATACTTCGTTTTCGTACATGGATCCTATCTTGGATTTCATGGCTTCCAGCCATTTGTCGGAATCCGGGCCCGCCATCGCTTCTTCATAGTTCGAAGGTTCACCGTTGTCTAACAACATGATTTCCAAGACAGGGTTGCCGTACCACTCTGGTGCGGAACGTGTCCTTATGGACCTACGAAGTTCAGTAGCAACTTGATCTGAAGTTTCATGATCATCATCATTAACTTCCTCTCTAGTCAGTGCAGGCACCTCAGGAACATTCTCTTGAGTTGCGCCATTTTCCGGTTCAAGAGGTAATACTTCATCAAGTTCTACTTTCCTCCCACTTACTTCTTTCGAGAGAAACTCCTTCTCTAGAAAGGATCCATTCTTGGCAACAAAGATCTTGCCTTCGGATCTGAGGTAGAAGGTATACCCAATAGTTTCTTTAGGGTATCCTATGAAGACGCATTTTTCCGACTTGGGTTCGAGCTTTTCAGGTTGAAGTTTCTTGACATAAGCATCGCATCCCCAAACTTTTAGAAACGACAGCTTAGGTTTCTTCCCAAACCATAACTCATACGGTGTCGTCTCAACAGATTTTGACGGATCCCTATTTAAAGTGAATGCGGCAGTCTCTAAAGTATAGCCCCAAAAAGATAGCGGTAAATCGGTAAGAGACATCATAGATCGCACCATATCTAATAGAGTGCGATTACGACGTTCGGACACACCATTACGCTGAGGTGTTCCAGGCGGCGTGAGTTTTGAAACTATTCCACATTTTCTTAAGTGTGTGCCAAATTCGTGACTCAAGTATTCTCCTCCACGATCTGATCGCAGGAACTTGATTTTCCTGTCACGTTGATTCTCAACCTTATTCTGAAATTCCTTGAACCTTTCAAAGGTCTCAGACTTGTGTTTCATTAAGTACACATACCCATATCTACTTAAGTCATCGGTGAGGGTGAGAACATAACAATAACCACCGCGAGCCTCAACACTCATTGGACCGCACACATCAGTATGTATGATTTCCAATAAGTTGGTTGCTCGCTCCATTGTTCCTGAGAACGGAGTCTTGGTCATTTTACCCATGAGGCATGGTTCGCATGTGTCAAATGATTCGTAATCAAGAGACTCTAAAAGTCCATCTGCATGGAGCTTCTTCATGCGTTTGACACCTATGTGACCAAGGCGGCAGTGCCACAAGTATGTGGGACTATCATTATCAACCTTACATCTTTTGGTACTCACACTATGAATATGTGTAGCATTACGCTCGAGATTCATTAAGAATAAACCATTCACCATCGGAGCATGACCATAAAACATATCTCTCATATAAATAGAACAACCATTATTCTCGGATTTAAATGAGTAGCCATCTCAAATTAAACGAGATCCTGATACAATGTTCATGCTCAAAGCTGGCACTAAATAACAATTATTGTGGTTTAAAACTAATCCCGTAGGTAAATGTAGAGGCAGCATGCCGACGGCGATCACATCGACCTTGGAACCATTCCCGACGCGCATCGTCACCTCGTCCTTCGCCAGTCTCCGTTTATTCCGCAGCTCCTGCTTTGAGTTACAAATGTGAGCAACCGCACCGGTATCAAATACCCAGGAGCTACTACGAATACTGGTAAGGTACACATCAATTACATGTATATCACATATACCTTTCGTGTTGCCGGCCTTCTTGTCCGCTAAGTATTTGGTGCAGTTCCGCTTCCAGTGACCACTTTCCTTACAATAAAAGCACTCAGTCTCGGGCTTGGATCCATTCTTTGGCTTCTTCCCGGCAGCTTGCTTGCCAGGTGCGGCAACTCCCTTGCCGTCCTTCTTGAAGTTTTTCTTACCCTTGCCTTTCTTGAACTTAGTGGTTTTATTCACCATCAACACTTGATGTTCCTTTTTGACTTCTACCTCTGCTGATTTCAGCATTGCAAATACTTCAAGAATGGTCTTTTCCATCCCCTGCATATTGAAGTTCATCACAAAGCTCTTGTAGTTCGGTGGAAGCGACTGAAGGATTCTGTCAATGACCGCGTCATCCGGGAGATTAACTCCCAGCTGAGTCAAGCGGTTATGTAACCCTGACATAGTGAGTATGTGCTCACTGACAGAACTATTTTCCTCCATCTTACAGCTGAAGAACTTGTCGGAGACTTCATATCTCTTGACCCGGGCATGAGCTTGAAAAACCATTTTCAGCTCTTCGAACATCTCATATGCTCCGTGTCTCTCAAAACGCTTTTGGAGCCCCGGTTCTAAGCTGTAAAGCATGCCGCACTGAACGAGGGAGTAATCATCGGTACGTGTATGCCAAGCGTTCATAACATCTTGTTCTGCAGGGAGAACAGGTGCGTCACCTAGCGGTGCTTGTAGGACATAATCTTTCTTGGCAGCTATGAGGATGATCGTCAGGTTCCGGACCCAGTCCGTATAGTTCCTGCCATCATCTTTCAGCTTGGTTTTCTCTAGGAACGCGTTGAAGTTGAGGACAACGTTGGCCATTTGATCTACAATACATGTTGTAAAGATTTTAGACTAAGTTCATGATAATTAAGTTCATCTAATCAAATTATTCAATGAACTCCCACTTAGATAGACATCCCTCCAGTCATCTAAGTATAACATGATCCGAGTTAACTAGGCCGTGTCCAATCATCACGTGAGACGGACTAGTCAACATCGATGAACATCTTCATGTTGATCGTATCTTCTATACGACTCATGCCCGACCTTTCGGTCTTCTGTGTTCCGAGGCCATGTCTGTACATGCTAGACTCATCAAGTCAACCTAAGTGTTTGCATGTGTAAATCTGTCTTACACCCGTTGTATGTGAACGTTGGAATCTATCACACCCGATCATCACGTGGTGCTTCGAAACAACGAACTGTCGCAACGGTGCACAGTTAGGGGAAACATTTTTTTGAAATTATTATGAGGGATCATCTTATTTACTAGTCGTTCTAAGTAAACAAGATGCAAAAACATGATAAACATCACATGCAATCGAATAATAGTGACATGATGTGGCCAGTATCATATAGCTCCTGTGATCTCCATCTTGGGGCTCCATGATCATCTTGTCACCGACATGACACCATGATCTCCATCATCATGATCTCCATCATCGTGTCTCCATGAAGTTGCTCGCCAACTATTACTTCTACTACTAGGGCTAACACGTTTAGCAATAAAGTAAAGTAATTTACATGGCATTTCTCAATGACACGCAGGTCATACAAAAAATAAAGACAACTCCTATGGCTCCTGCCAGTTGTCATACTCATCGACATGCAAGTCGTGATTCCTATTACAAGAACATGATCTCATACATCACATATATATCATTCATCATTCATCACAACTTTGGCCATATCACATCACAGAACACTTGCTGCAAAAACAAGTTAGACGTCCTCTAATTATTGTTGCAAGTTTTACGTGGCTGCAAGAGGGTTCTAGCAAGAACGTTTTCTTACCTACGTTAAAGCCACAACGTGATTTGTCAACTTCTATTTACCCTTCATAAGGACCCTTTTCATCAAATCCGCTCCAACTAAAGTGGGAGAGACAGACACCCGCCAGCCGCCTTATGCAACTAGTGCATGTCAGTCGGTGGAACCGGTCTCACGTAAGCGTACGTGTAAGGTTGGTCCGGGCCGCTTCATCCCACAATACCGCTGAAGCAAAATAAGACTAGTAGCAGCAAAAAAGTTGACAACATCTACGCCCACAACAAATTGTGTTCTACTCGTGCAAAAAGAACTACGCATAGACCTAGCTCATGATGCCACTGTTGGGGAATGTTGCAGAAAACAAAAAAATTCCTACGTTTTCACCAAGATCCATCTATGAGTTCATATAGCAACGAGTGATCGGATGCATCTACATACCTTTGTAGATCGCGAGCGGAAGCGTTCAAGAGAACGGGGATGAGGGAGTCGTACTCGACGTGATCCAAATCACCGGAGATCCTAGCGCCAAACGGACGGCACCTCCGCGTTCAACACACGTACGGTCAGCGTGACGTCTCCTCCTTCTTGATCCAGCAAGGGGAAGGAGAGGTTGATGAAGATCCAGTAGCACGACGGCGTGGTGGTGGATGCAGCAGTCACCGCAGCAGGGCTTCGCCGTTCTACTGCAAGAGGGGGAGGTGTAGCAGGGGAGAGGGAGGCGCCAAGACTTCCGGGTGCCGCTGCCCTCCCTCCCCCCCTTTTTATATAGGCCCCCTAGGGGGGTGCGCCGGCCCTAGGAGATGGGATCTCCTAGGGGGGCGGCGGCCAAGGGGGAGGAGTGCCCCCCAAGGCAAGTGGAGGCGCCCCCTCCCCTAAGGTTCCCAACCCTAGGCGCATAGGGGGGCAAGGGGGGAGCGCACCAGCCCATTATGGGCTGGTTCCCTCCCCACTTCAGCCCATGGGGCCTCCGGGATGGGTGGCCCCACCCGGTGGACCCCCGGGACCCTTCCGGTGGTCCCGGTACAATACCGTTGACCCCGAAACTCTCCCGATGGCCGAAACTGCACTTCCTATATATAATTCTTCACCTCCGGACCATTTCGGAACTCTTCGTGACGTCCGTGATTTTATCCGGGACTCCGAACAACTTTCAGATTACTGCATACTCATATCCATATAACCCTAGCGTCACCGAACCTGACATGTAGACATGACCGAGACGGCTCTCTGGTCAATAACCAACAGCGGGATCTGGATACCCATGTTGGCTCCCACATGCTCCTCGATGATCTCATCGGATGAACCACGATGTCGAGGATTCAAGCAACCCCGTATACAATTCCCTTTGTCAATCGGTACGTTACTTGCCCGAGACTCGATCGTCGGTATCCCAATACCTCGTTCAATCTCGTTACCGGCAAGTCACTTTACTCGTACCGTAATGCATGATCCCGTGACCAGACACTTGATCACTTTGAGCTCATTATGATGATGCATTACCGAGTGGGCCCAGAGATACCTCTCCGTCATACGGAGTGACAAATCCCAGTCTTGATCCGTGTCAACCCAACAGACACTTTCGGAGATACCCGTAGTATACCTTTATAGTCACCCAGTTACGTTGTGACGTTTGGTACACCCAAAGCACTCCTACGGTATCCGGGAGTTACACGATCTCATGGTCTAAGGAAAAGATACTTGACATTGGAAAAACTCTAGCAAACGAACTATACGATCTTGTGCTATGTTTAGGATTGGGTCTTGTCCATCACATCATTCTCCTAATGATGTGATCTCGTTATCAATGACATCCAATGTCCATAGTCAGGAAACCATGACTATCTGTTGATCAACGAGCTAGTCAACTAGAGGCTTACTAGGGACATGTTGGTGTCTATGTATTCACACATGTATTACGATTTCCGGATAACACAATTATAGCATGAATAAAAGACAATTATCATGAACAAAGAAATATAATAATAATCCTTTTATTATTGCCTCTAGGGCATATTTCCAACATTTTTTGTGATCCATTTTTTACTCTTTGGGTGATACGATGTTTCATCACTTTTCCGCGTAAAGTAGTAATGCTAGAGTTCTTTCACTTCTTTTTAAAGAAAAAAAATCAACTATCGCGCATGTGATGAGCGGGGTTGAAGAGGAGAGGTAGCGTGAGGTTGAAAAATGTAGGATTTGCTAATAGGATGAGTAGGATTTGCTCACACGACGAGCAGGAGTTGCTCACAATGTGAGGATGAGTCGCTAGGGGGCAGATGAGAAGTTGCAGAGTAGGCGATGAGAAGTTTCATAGGGGGGAGATCAAACGGTTGCACCAAAATGTACGTAAGTTGTTCATTATTTTGCACGAATTGACCGCAAAAATGATTGAAATCTCCAGATATAATGATGGAAAGCACACAAGAGTTGCCTGATGAATGCACTAGAGTTGCATAAAAACACCCCAAAAGTTGCTGACCTTTTTTTTGTGCTACTTGATTGCATAATGACCCAAATTTCTTGTCTTTGTTTTGCCTCCAATAGCCCCATCAATGTGAACTTAGTATTTTCCATATGTGGTTTCTTTGTCTAGATATAAGTTAGGTTGAGAGTACACATGAGTTGCCTGATGAGTGCACTGGAGTTGTGATGTTTCGACTAACTTTGTGCCACGAACAACGTTTGGTGCTATGGAGAAACTTTGCTGCTATAGTAAAGCAACTTCTGGTTAGTTTGCATCGTAAACCTCCCTATCATCGAAAATCCCTTCGAAGTTGGCTACCATGACTACCAAGTTAACTAAATTCACCACTGAGTTTGCTATCATAACTAGTTTCACCTCCAAGTTGATAGTACCGTAGGTAACTTAGTTTCTGAGATAGCCTAACATTATCCTAAGTTGCATGGCTGACCAGTGAGTAGCCTAATATCATCCTAAGTTGCTACAATACTTTCAATGTATTGTAGGCAACTGAAATTGTAATGGCAGGAAACTAAGAATCATCGGTAGGCAACTTCATAGTGTTTGTACGCAACTAAAAAAAACAATGATCAGCAACTTCATAATATTGTAGGGAACTAATTTCAAAAGTTAGGCAACTAAGCAGCAATTGCAGGCGACTAATTACCAATAGCAGGCAACTGGGCATCAATGGTAGGCAATTTCATCGTATTTGTAGGCAACTGAGCATCGATTGTAGGAAACCGAACATCGACAATAATCCATGATAGGCAAGTTAGGATAATGTTAGCAAAATTCATATTTCAATGATTTTTTTGCCATATTACATACGATATATTTCAATGAACTTTTTTTAAAAAGAAGTGCCCATGCCACCAGGAGCAACTTTTGTGCTATGTGGAGCAACTTTCGTGCTACGAGAAGCAACTCCCAGCTATGTTACCCTTCCATGACGCCAGTTCGACTAATGATCTTTGTAAGTTCGCTAATATGACTACCAAGTTGTGTAATGTTTTTCTTATGTTGCCTACAATCAACCATACTATTGCCCAAAACCAGATATCCATTTGCTCACAATCAATCATATAGTTGTCTAAAACCATGTATCCAGTTGCCCACAATCAATCATCCAATTGTCTAAAATCATGTATCCAGTTGCCCAATCCTAACGAACAAAAACATTACCAAGACCATAATTTCGATAATATGCAACCGTTTTAGTTACCTTTCAAGTTTGTGTCATAGAGATGCGTCAAGAGTTTATCTCCTTAGGGTGGGATCCCTTGGTATGATCGTAAATACTTGGCTAAAGATCATAAAGGGGGAGCAGGGTGAAGTTGGTCATGGGGACATAACTAAAACCATGAAGTGTTTTTAGGGGATTAAATTTATATGTGAACCCTCCAAAAATGAACATGTGTATGTTCTTTATCCCTTTTTCAGGTGTCATAGTTGCCTACAATCAATCATACAGTTGTCTAAAACCATGTATTCAGTTGCTCACAATCAACCATACAGTTTGCCTAAAACGATGTATCCAGTTGCCCAATCCTCATGAACAGAAACATTACCAAGACCATTATTTGGTAAATATCTAAAGGTTTTAGATACCTGCAATAAAGTTTGTGTCAAAGAGGTGGAGTCAAGATTTTAGGTGGGATCCATTGGTGCGGCCATAGAGTGGAGGGGGTGAAACTGGTCAGGTTTCCTAGCTGGAGATATGAGACACATGACTGTGTGTGTGTATTTTCTCCTCTGCTACTACCTAGTTGCCCAAGGAAAACAATGAAGTTGTTCAGAAAACTGCACAGAGTTGCCCGTTAATCACATCTCATCAGAATCACAGGCACCCACAAAACTGAGGGAGGGGAGGGGGGCTGCGTTGGGTCGCCTTTACCGTGTGTGTTTTTCTACTATACTACTACCTAGTTGCTCAAGGAAAACAATAAAGTTGTTCAGAAAACTCCACATAGTTGCTCGCTAGACATCATCAAGATCACATGCACCAACAAAACTGGGAGGAACTTGCTCCTTTTTAAACAATAGGACATAAACAATTTCTTTATTTTTTTCTTTTTTTTGGTTTTACAACCAAAATAGTTTCTAAGCTTGTGTGGACAAAGTTTGATCCGGGATAGGCAACCTCATAGTGAGATGTGCGGACCTTTGTTTCCGAGGCCAAGGAGTTAACTTTGAGACCGATGTGCGTGAAAGACTGAGGCTGACTTGTCGGCAAGCTTGTCGTAGGTCATCAACGCGGACCGGACGATGGAGGAGGCATTCCATTCTAATGAACTTGCTTGATATATATGAGGGTCACACAACGATACACAATAAGGTGATGCCTTGGTTCTAGGGGTGCGGCCCCGTTTCATTTTGAGGTAGTAGTGGTGGTCGTCGCAAGAGCCACATGTCGCTTGCAGTAGTGTTCATTGTAGAGGTGGTCGCGAGGGACATGATTCCGTACACACACCCAACAAAACGAACCCAGGGGACGTAGTCCGTCTCGGCGCCGTTAGATCGGTTGCCCCGGTTCCAGACAACGGTGCCAGTGAACCGTGTGTAGACGGATCTGATGACGAGGTAGCGCTCGGCACTGTATGTGGACGAATCGGCCGGTGAGGTAACGCTCGGGTACGCGGACGGATCGGACGGCGAGGTAGCACTCGGCATTGTACGCGGACGGATCGGACGACGAGGTAACGCTCGGCACTGTACGCGGACGGATGGCAAGGTAGCGCTCGACACTGTACGCGGACAAATCGGCCGGGGAGATAGGGCTCGGCACTGCATGCGGACGGATCGGATCGGTCGACAAGGTATTTGACGACGGGCGGACAGCGAGATAGGCATCATGAGCAGTCTCACACGTTCAAGAAGCAAAGTAGAAAACAGCAAACTAGCACATGCTAAGTGCTAGACATGAGCAACTTTGCAATCCACGCGTATGTGTTGGCTTAGCTGCTGCTGATGGATGGATGTGTGATGGGTGAGGACGCTGGATGTGATTGCTAGTGATTGCTAGCTACGCATGCATCGCGCGCGGAGAAGTGATCTAGCTATTCTATTCAGCCCGTACGTGGAGGGTGCGCTAGGAAAAACGATCGAGCGCAGCGGCGCTGGCTAGCCGCGTCCTTAATTTATCCACTTGCTAGTTAATAGCTTTTGTGCCGTATTACGCTTGCACAATTTTAAATTTGAGATCTAGTTTCTACCAATAACCTGCAGCTGCAGCAAATGAACTGTTCTGAACTTCTAAGCCTGCCTATTTCTGATGAATTTTTATCACTCTTGGTTTCAGGAAACAAGTGGATTTCAGACATTATTGTTTGGAACTACACAACACGGTCAGAACATTAAAATGATTTGTCACAATTGTAGAACAGAGTGACAGACTGATGACAGAGACTGTTGTTCCGCCAATCCCAGTTGGAAGATAAAGGTATGGAAACAAGTAGCTAGCCTATTATCGTTTGGAACAATTCTCTCCGTTGCTGGCTGAGGAATAGCAGCGAGGAAGCTCCTTCTGGCCACTACGCTCGTCGTGAAGGAGCCCAGCTCCAACAATACCACCATGGACCCATGGCCTCTTCACGACCACCCACGCCCCCAATTTCGGCACACATCTTACACACGGGCCACTCGTCTAGCGTGGATGCCGCGTGGGTCAACCTGCCACCTCCCATGCCCGTGTGCATCACCGGCGACAACACCGGAACCCTCCATGTCGAAAACGAAGGTCCCTATTGCCCCGCTCCGAGCCGCGAAATACAGTCGAAATCGAATGCGAAAAAGGTAGCCGGCGGTGCGGTGGTTACCTCCGTGGTCGCCGGCGAGATGCGCCCATGGTTGGCCTTCCCGTGACGGTGAATCGACGCAGAAATTGCCCCGCCTCTCCCGTCGCCTGCAAACAGAATAGGGAGGAGGAAGGGGACAGGTGGTGCGGGGTGATTTTCCCCTGGAATTACTGTTCACAGGCCCCACCAAAACCGCTGTCGGATGTCTTCCTGGCGCTTCGATCCATCGCAACAATCGACGGCTCTCTCGCGTGCGCTCGAGACAGCGATCCAGCGCAGCTGCGCGATGGAGACCTCTTGAAGAGAGAATGGTTGTCAATCATCCATTGAAGGCCAGTTTTTCTTTGCTTTTTTCCAAATTCTGTACCTCTTATATGATTATTATAATTATAGTATATGGTTGAGATTTGGATGAGGTCTTTATTATACTTTAGTACAGATGCAGACTATTTCTTTGTGAATTAGTCAATACGTGCAAACCTTATCAGTAAGGCAAAAATCACAAGAAAACAGAACTACAAAATAAATGAGATCACGATGCATCAGAGATGTATACAACTCTAACTGGAGGACCATCTGGTTGCTCCAGCTACACCCTTCGTGATCCAACAACCAAGTCATAACTTATTTCCAGCCACAGATGTTGAAAATCATCATTTAAAAGTCTAAGGACCAAAACAGGTTAGCTAATCAACAGTTATGCAAAATTCAATTGTTAATCTTGGATTGAAGTGAAAGAGAAGATAAATTCCATCCATGGACTCACTTTTGAGCTTTGACCACTGAGAAACTATAAAATGTGGTTACTATCAATAAAATATCCTCAGAAGCAATCTTTTCATTAAAGATTTCACTCCTACTATAATTAATTTCAGGGAAATACATTATATGGATACAGCCAAAAAGGAAGAAGAAATAATCTCTTCAATCAGTATTATGACACGCTTGCACCCTGCAATGATTTGCAGAAAACCATGCCTGCTGAGGTGCGCATTGGTTGCTCACCAAGAACTGCTACGCAGTTATCCGTTGTCTTAAGGTGAGGCTGAACAGATTCCCAAATCTTTTTCTTTTGAACCTGGCAAAAATACAGCAATCCATGAGATGTGTTGCTGCAAAATAACTTCCATGGTAACCCATTTCTGCAAAATAATTTCTTACATAGGCTGGATTCATGGAAGTGGACAAAATGCAACATGGCTCTAGGCCTATCAAGATTTTGAATATTATATTATTTCCACATAAATAACAAGTCATAGTATTTTAGCACTTATGTTTTACTAAGCGTTTCATGACCTAACAACCATGGACTGCCTCTCAGGAATCCACAGCAGTTACCAGAAAATATCAGCGAGATATCAGTTTACACTGCAGGTTTTCTCACCAAATTTAGCCTGCATAAGATGCAGACCTAAGAGCAACTCTAGCAGACCCCGCAAAAAGCCCTGACCCGCAAAATAACCGCCAAAATGCGGGTCGGCGCGGAAAATCCCGCCCGAACAGACCCCGCAAACGCGGCCGGCCCGCAAAATTTTTTTGAGGGGCGCGGCAAAATCTCGGCCCCAACCCGCGAATACGCGGGTTTCCCCCTCGCCCCTACGGTGCCCCGTATCGCATTGAAGCGGTTGGCGGGAGGGACATTTCAGCCCGCGCCCTTTCCCCATCTCCTTCGCCACCGCCCGCCCTTGGTTCCGCCCGTCCGCCGCCAGCGAATCCGGCCAAATCTGCGGGCGGAATCGCGCCACGAGGGCGTCCCCCATCCTCCAGCACCGATTCGCTGCACCGCCCCCCCGGATCCGGCGAGAAGAGCCGCCCCTCGTCGCTGTCGCCGCCAGGGATCGACCGACCTCGAGCCCGCCCCTCGTTGCCGCCCGGGATCACCCGCCACACGAGCCGCCGGTCAGTGTTTGTTTTGTGCTTTGTGCTGAGTGTTATGCCTAGTTGATTGACGCGGCATGCGATTCTTGTCCATGTAGATGGAATTGAGCCCGTGCGAGAAGTTCTTGCTCTCCGATTCGGATGACTCGGATGTTGAGACGATGCTTGCGACCTTTCGGCAGCAAACATTAGTGATGACACTTGCCGTGAAGGAGCACAAAGACGAGAACCGAAAGAGGCGGCGAGGATCGACCGTCGGGCGTCTTTGCATTCCTCGGAATCGCCATCTCGGGAGCGAGATGTTGATGCAAGACTACTTCGTGGAGAATCCAACATATCCACCGCACCTCTTCCGGAGAAGGTACCGAATTCGCCGATCCCTCTTTGTGAAAATTGTTCAAGCTTGCGAGGCAAATTGTCGGTATTTTACTCAAAGAAGAAATGTTGCGGGCTTAAAGGGATTTAGTGCATATCAAAAAATCTCCGCAGCTATGCGGGTGATTGCATATGGCGTTCCGGCTGACTATGCCGATGAGTACCTTCGCATTGGTGAAGATACCACAATTGAGTCAGTGCGTAGATTTGCCAAAGTGATCATCCATGTCTTTGGTCCTGAATATCTTCGGGCACCCAACGAGGATGACACAAAGAAATTGATGGCATCTAATGAGAGGAGAGGTTGGCCTGGCATGCTAGGTAGCATTGATTGTATGCATTGGACTTGGAAAAATTGCCCGAAGGCATGGCAAGGAATGTATTGTGGCAAGTCTCGTGATGCAACAGTTGTGCTAGAGGCCGTAGCATCCAAGGATTTATGGATTTGGCATTGCTTCTTTGGTATGCCGGGCACTCTCAATGATATCAATGTGGTGCAACGGTCTCATTTGTTTGCTAGGCTTGCTAGTGGTGATGCTCCTGCTTACAACTACACTATCAATGGGCATGAATACACAAAAGGGTACTATCTTGCAGATGGTATATACGCTCCTTGGTGCACCTTTGTCAAGAGCATCAAAGATCCCAAAACTAGAAAACATTGTGAATTCGCAAGGGTGCAAGAGACAGCCCGAAAAGACATTGAAAGAGCATTCGGGGTTTTGCAATCTAGGTTTGCCATTGTTCGTGGTCCTGCTCGTTTTTGGGACAAGAGGACCTTGAAAAATATCATGACATGCTGTGTTATCCTTCACAATATGATCCTCGAAGATGAGAGAGGAATGAACTTGGCTTCTACGACAATGTGGGTACCCGTGTCAAACCAGCTAGAGACCCTAACCGCATTAGAGCTTTTCTTCAGACCTACAAAGAGATTGAAAATGCAAACACCCACTTTCAACTTCAGGAGGATCTCATTGAGCACCATTGGCAAAGGGCTGGACAGTAACAAACTCATTTTTCTATTCATTTGAATTTGTATTCGGGACAAGTTTTGTATTGCATTATTTAGTTCGCTTCGGTGATTTGAATAATAATTTGTGATGTGGATGATTGTTGTATTGTGTTGGTATTGAATAATTATTTAGTTTGCTTCCGTGATTTGAATAATTATTTTGTAGTGTGGATGTTTGTTTTATTTTTGTGGTGTGGTATTGATATTTGCGGACCGGCGGGATGCGGGATGCAGCAGCGCAAGAGCAGACCCCGCAAAGCTGACCCGTAAAAAAGTATATTCCGCGAATATCCTTTTATACGGGTCTGTTTGGGGGGTCTGCCTCTGCGACCGTCCGCGCCGGCCCGCAAAGCCGTTTTTCCGCGAACTGCAAACGCGTTTTGCGGGGCCGGCGGGATGCGGGGTCTGCTAGAGATGCTCTAAGAATGAGTACTACATCACAAAGAAAGACAACAATGCGGCAGTTAGCCGTGAAAGCTGTTTCTGCAAATTACTCGGCGTAGAACGAATTGTGTTAAATTTGGCAAGAAATCTGTTTTCAATACATTACTTTTGCTCACTAGGTTTACATAAGCATCATATATTTTGAAAAGAAGTTGCAGAAAAATCCAGATAATTTCAAATATTAGTTTTGTGACCAATATATCAAGTGGGACATGGGTTGTAACTATGTAGATGGTTTAGACCACATATATCATGTTCCTTGCTTCGAAATTCACGGAACAAATCTTCAGTGGCTCTGTACTGGTTCATATGTGAATGCATAATGTACTACCCATGGTTTCTAGCCGCAACTAAAACTGTAATCCCTTCCATGTGCCTGACTCATTCATTGGAGCCATCGTGAGCAACATCTAATCAAAATTAATATTGTTCATGGCAACATGTAGAACATTAAGGAAAATCATTTCACAGTTGAATGGACTACACACACAGAAAATTAACTGTAGTAATCTGCAGCATAACTAGGATCGTCAAGAGACAATGCAAAGACAAATGTCTAAATTGTAAGTGATACCTGGTTTCCTGTTGCAGGTTCTGATTGAATACTCTTTTCATCTTCAGATCCAAACCATACCCTTTCACCGGGAACAGAACCTTCTGGAGGGGCGAGCAACTCAACATTCTCGTGAGAAGCATCAGAGGCACACATAAGCATGCCATTAGACTTGATGCCGCGCATGCTTCTTGGTTTCAGGTTAGCAAGAACAATGACATTGCTGTCCTGCATAGATCGCATGCCATAGCTGATGTCATCAGTATTCAGTAAAATAGAAGAAAAAATAACTTGCACTTCATTGCAGACCATCTATTATATTCCCCAAAATGTCAATAAACATAATAGAATGCAACCGTAGAGTGAAGCATCAGGATCTTGGCTCAAGCTAGCCCAATCCTGGTAAATTCAGGAAGGTTGGCACCTGGTATTATCTTACCAAGTGAATCTTTATTTCTAGCACAATCATTAAGCAAGTTGTACACTTCACCTAATAGCGACGTTCCTTTTAATAGATACCAAAAATTCCAGTTTGTCCACATAGATACCAGTACTAAGGAGTAGTCACTTATCCATCAAAATGCGCAAATTATGTGATCTATACAAAAACTTGAGCATACTAGACAAGTACATCATTGCTGAATAACTGAAAAATCTTGGATGGACGAGTTCTCATGCATCATTCATTACCTGGAGTTGGTCGAGGGGTAAGTACTTGACGAGGCCGCTGCAGATGGTGCGCGGCTGCTCCTCGCCGACGTCGACCTCCTCCACGTACAGAGTATCCGCCTCCGGGTGCAGCCACGCCTTCACGATCCGCCCCACCCGGATGTCCAGGAGGCCAGCGAGCTCGCCCACCGGAACCTCGCCTTTCTCCTCCTCCCCAGCCGCGGGCGCCGGCTTCTTCTCCTCTACAGCCGCCTGCGTAGGGGCCGGTGCGACGACGGCGTCGGAGGAAGGCGAGGAGCAAGAGAAGAAGAGGGCGGCGGATCTCGCAGCCGATAGCGGTGCCAAGAACGAGATGGATTTGGCTATGCCCCTGCAGCCAACTCGGGTCCTGGCGAGGATGGGAGTTGAAGGCGAGGAAGGGAGGAGGAGGTGGACGCGACAGCTTGATGCGAAGGCCATTCTCGCTGCGGCCATCATCGTCGTGGCGCTCTCAGGCTTCAGCTGCCGCCGGTCCGGTTCGTCTCCGCCGCAAGGCGAGGCGCTGGGATTTTATCCGATGGGGAAGGAAGGGCCCAAGTGATCCACAGGCCCATGTGTGGAACAGTGCAAGCAAATGCGTCGTTTTATTTACAGTACTCACTCCGTCTCGGTGCATCAGGCAGACATCTAGTAACAAAAACCAGATAGTCCTAAAATAACAAAGTGCCGAAGCAGTAGTAGTATTAGTTGTATGCATATTAATTAGGCTCATTTATTAATTGGAGCAACCTATGCATGCAATGGGAGGGTCATTTCATCACTCAAGCAGTAGCACGGATTTGTTATGTTGGGAGGGTCATACTTAAAACCAGCGGGGTTGTTATCCATGCTACGCGCTGGTCATATGCAGTTGGGGTTAAAGGGGTGATGGAAATGGCATGGGTTAAAGTTAGCAATGTCCCTCTAGACAAAAAAATTGAAAAAAAATCTGACTTATGTAGCAGCTCTGGTTGGGGTTCCTTTGAAAATTGATGCAGCTACCTTACACCGCCCGGCCTTTGTTCGGGTCAGGTTGGGATGCAGGAATGTTGATGAGATCTCTGTGATAGCCGAGGCTGTCCTCGGAGATCACTTCTACGATTTCTTTTATGAGATAGACTAGATCCTGGTGAGAGATCCTAAAAGAGAAAAAGAGAGGGTGCATGCACCTTCTAACCATGATAAGAACAATAATGAAAAGAAAGAATGTCTCCTCATCGATTCCTGGAGCTCAAATGGGCGGCATACCCAATGGGCTTGGAGGGAATTCTCCCTGCATTCCCCATGAAGGTAAACCAGACCCCATCCAGGATTCACAAGAGAGTACCGAGTCTGATGAATCTCTCCATATTACTCTTCTCATTGAAACCATGGCTTGTGAGATGGCTCGGGAAAAAGTAAGGCCCCCTGTTGAGATATCTACAGATCTATGCATGAGTAAATCGGAAAAATCTTACTCTGACATTGTTAAATCCTCTCACCAGGTGGTGGATGCGACTGATCACTGTGATCTTAGTCTGACAATCACTAATGAGTACAAGGTTGAGTCGCTGATGTTGAGATGAACAGTGAGATGTTCCCTGATCCTCCTGTGGTTATCGAGGAAAACCTTCGCTTCAGCCTGCGCAATGCACAGAACAAGATGGAGAAAGTTGAAGAGAAGGCCATGGTAGCGGCGAAAAAACGAGACTTAGAAGGTATACCTCAAAATCTCAACTCTTTCGATGCACTGTACAATCATCATCTTATTATTGGGGCTGTCAAAATGGGAGTCAACACTCCAGACACTGATTTTACCGGTGTTGATATCCTTAGAGAACTTGAGAGATATAGAAACATGGAAAATCCCGAGGGGCAATATGATAAACCCAATATCAAAAAAAAGAAAATGATTCTTACTAATGCAAAAGGGGACCAGACACCTTTGAACATGAATTGGGAAGAAGATAATGATGTAGACGAGGACAAATTTACTGTGGTGCGGTCTAGGAAGAAGAGAGAAGGAGAAGCCAATGTGGTTGTAGCCAGACCTGTCACCAGAAGTCAAAAAATGGGTTATCCTTATATAATGAGGCTGGAAGCTCTACTCTGTCTCCTAGTAGAGCTACCAGAAAGGGTGGGACAAAAAAGAAAAAATGAACAATATCTTTTGGAATTGTAGAGGAGCAGGTACAAAAGGGAGGACTACCTGCTTCTCTGACATCATCAGAGATCACTCCCTAGACTTTATGGGTAGCCTAGATACTAAGAAAGAAAACTTTACTCCTAAGTATCTTAGGAAGATTGACCCCTTTAAGAAACTTAGTTGGAATTGGATTCCTTCTATAGGTAAATCGGGTGGAATTTTATGTGGGATCGATCAAGAAAGAAACCTTAGAAATAATTTCATGGACGGCAGGTAGATATCTGCTGCAGGCCATAGTTTTTGGTATTAAGCTTAACAATGTTTGGACCCTAGTGGGGGTTTATGGGGCAACACATGATGACAAGAAGGATGAGTTCCTTGAGGAATTAACCCTCATGTGTAACAATATTAAAAAACCCTATCTAGTCGGTGGTGACTTCAACATTCTACAAGAGAGTAGTGACAAGAATAAGTGCCTTGATCGCTCCCAATACATGGATAGATTCAATTCTATCATTCGGTCTTTGAACCTTAGAGAGATTCATATGGGAGGAGGTAAATTAACCTGGACTAATAAACAGAGACACCCCACGCTCGAGAAGCTCGATAGAGTGCTCATGAGCTTTGACTGGGAAGAACTATTCCCACTAGTTGTAGTACGAAAGTTAGTGAGGGACGTCTCTGATCATAATCCTTTGCTGTTGACAATGAATCCTATGAAAAAATACCCCCCCCCCCCCCCCCGCGTGAGTTCATATTCGAACTAAGCTGGTTAAAAATGAAGAGTTTTATGCTAAAGCTAAGATCATTTTGGGAGCATCCTATTCATTCTGAGGACCCTATTGACATCCTGAACATAAAACTAAAACGCATCAAGAAATATTTTAAAGGATGGGGATCTCACTTCTTTGGCCATACTAGTAAGAGAAAAAAATGGATTAAAAATGAGCTGGAAGAGATTGAGAAGAAAGAGGAATCTGGAACCCTAGACCCAGAAATCTATGAGAGAAGGACTGCCTTGTGTGATGAGCTGAATGAAATCCTAGTTGATGAAGAGCTCGTCTGGCTTCAGCACTGGAACGAACGATGGCTACTAAAAGGGGATCATAATACGACCTACTTCCATCGTATAGCTAATGGAAAAAAGGAAGAATACTATTCACTCCCCACTGATGGGGAGGTGATTATAGAAGGGACAAAAGATCTCCTAGCCCATGCCACATCCTATTACAAGGAGCTCTTTGGCCCTGCCAATGGGAACTTATTCCATCTATCATCTGAAACCTGGTCTAGGAATGAGAGGCTTACTGAAGATGATAATCTTATCCTTACCAGTGTTTTTACCGAAGAAGTTAAGAAAGCCCTTTTTAGTATGGAAAGCAATAGAGCTCCTGGCCGTGATAATATCCCAGCTAAGTTTTATAAACACTGCTGGGATTTCGTCAAAAAAGATATTATGCGGTTGTTTGAAGCCTTCCATAATAATACCCTGGATGTGGCTTGTTTGAATTACGGGATTATCACCTTGATTCCAAAACTAAGTGGGGCAAAAAGAATCCGGCAGTATCATCCCATTTGCCTACTGATATGTCCGTACAAATTAATTACTAAGGTGTTGGATAACAGGGTAGCTATCTTTGCAGACAAGTTGATTAGCAAACATCAAAATGCCTTCATTAATCACATAAAGATTATGGATGGGATCCTCACGTTGCATGAAGTGCTGGATCACACCCACCAAAGAAAGAAAGTTGGGATAGTGTTGAAATTGGACTTCGAAAAAGTTACGATAAGATAAACTAGGACTTTCTACTTAAATGCCACCGCAATTGCAGATTTGGCCCTACTTGGTGTGGTTGGGTAGAAAAAATTCTCCGAAATGGTACTTTGAGTATCAAACTCGATAATGAAAACGACCCATACCTCCAAAGCCACAAAGGGGTCCGTCAAGGCGACCCCCACTCTCCCTTCCTGTTTAATCTTGTTGTAGAAACTTGTGACGCCCCAAGACCGGAGCTTCAGATGCCTTCTAGGGTTTCCGAGATTCCGTCGTGTGACTTGTTTGGTTCATTGCTTTCATCATTGCATTGTTTGCATTGCATCATGTCATCATGCCATCATGTCTTTTTTTAACTCAACTAAATAAATGGCATGGATCTTTGATCCATTTAAATCGAGGGAATTCACATAGTGAGTTCTCTTTATAACACATATCCTCCCGATAGTAGGGAGCTATATTAAATATTTCTTTAATTTGAAATTCACCATAACACACTTGCAAAAATCCCAATGCTTTAGTTATCACAACTCTTGGCCTCTATCTTTGCTATATATCTTTTCTCTATTTTCCGGAGCTCCACCAAGTATCCAAACATTTTTTTTTTGGACCTCCTATCACCCACTTCCTATGCAAATCATTTGAATTTAAATCAAATGAGTTTGAATTTAAATCTTTCTATCATGGCCTTTTCTATTTTCTCGGAACGAGCATATTTTTGCGAGTCCGAAAAAATATTCCGCATGCCCAAATCCTTCCTCTAATCCTTTCTTTCTTTGCGGTTTTCTGTTTTCTAGAAGGTTTTTTTAAAAAAAGACTTAAGGGAGAGAGAGCCCAGCCAGGCCTCTGGCTACCTGGGCCTCCCATCACCAGCACCGGCCCTTTTGACCCTTTAGGCCCAGCCAGCCCCGCCTTCTCAACCCTAGCCACGCGCACCCCCTCCTCATCGTTTTCCTTCCGCCGCCAGCAAGCGCATGCCCACACCCTAGCCTGTTGCGATCGATCCCCATCACCAGCGCCATCCTCCTCCTCCCTCTCGCTCCTCTGAACGACCCTTTCCCTTGCTCTCTTCCACCACCGCCACTGCCTTCGACCACCAGGAGGCCGCCGCATCGCCAGGAGATCGCCGCGTCACCGGGGACACCGAGCGCTGTCTCTCTGTGTAGCGCCTCTTGCCCGCCTTCGCCTTGCATCCACCGTGCCTCGTCCCTCTCCGCTCGCGTTGCCCGCTGGCCCCGACAAGCGTAGCACCGACGAGCCCCTCCCGGACACCTTCAGCTTCTCCTCACCTTGCGCCGCCCCTCTTCCTCGGGTCCTCGCCATGAACCTGCTTCCAGCGCCGGCGAACCCTCCAACGTGCGGGACTCCTCTCCTTGCACGCCTGCGACCCCTGCATCACTCCCGAAGTTCACCTTGCGCGCGCCCCCGACGACTTGCTACAGCTTCGTCCGCTAGCTCATACAACCATGGCCGCCACAGGGGCCTCGCGTCTGATCCCCTCGCCGAGGCCATGGATGCCTGCGGCTCTGCCTTCCTGCACCTCCACACGCCGCCCGCACACGCCATCAACCGCTCCTGCTGCCTCCAGGCTGCTCTCCCCGTCCATCATGAGCTCAACCCCCCTGCTGACCCGTCGGCCTTGTTGCCCCTCTTGGCGCTGTCAAGTCCCGGCAACCAGGGAGGCCAAGAATGTCTTCTTGGATTCGACAAGTACCTACACCGGCAAGACTACACGGACATTCATTCCACTACAGCAGTGAAACGTCAAGGTCGACTATGTTTTGTTGCCCCGTTCGGAATCGTCAAGTACCGGAAGACCACAAGGACACCAAGTACCAGGACGACGAGGACCTCCAAGTTCGTCTTCCGCCGTCTCCGAAATCGTCAAGTACCACTATGAGATGTGCAACTATTTCCACGATGAAACGAGAACAACTACCGTCGTTGAAGGCCGTCAAGTGAACATCTACCGACGACGTGTACGACCTACTCCGTGAACGTGTACCACTACGCCCGGAGGCATCGGATCCGGCAAGTCCAATAACGACTATGCTCAACTACCCACGACCCTGAACGTCTATAAAAACGTGTACCGATACCCCCGCCCGAACGTCTTCAGAACATGTACCGTCAACCCCCGAAGACCCGTGGACGGCAAGTTCCTTGTTGACCCCGAACACCTACGGAGTGTGAACATCTACGAAGCGAGAACGACTACTTCCACTACCGCCGTCGCGAGAATGCCTACTTCCCTCTATGAACTTGATCCGTTCCGATAATGCACGCGTCAAAAGGTATAACCCCGAGACGACACCCGTGAACGAATAAATGCATGTTGTATGAGATGCACCCTTGTTCGCCTCGAGTCCGAACTGTCAGTGCACGTTGCCCCTCTTTTGCCTTGCCATCGACATGTGGGACACCCGGTATCCGGGATCACTCCCCATCACTCTTGCACGTTTCGCGCACCCACACTTGTTCCTTTGCACTAGCATCTCATTTGAGTTGCCGGATCACCGGAATGTTGCCATGGTAACATTTCCGTTTCGCCGCCATGGCACCCCTTTTTCCTTCCGCCATGGCGACAAATGCCTCATATCTTATCATCTCAACATTTTCATAAATATTGCATATAAACTTGCATGTCATCCGCATCATGATAACAACATCAAGAATGTTTTGTTTGCATTAATTTGCTAAATGCATATGAGGTTTTACCGGACTTGTTGTTTGTTGCTCCGGCCTCATTTAAACTTGCCTAGTTAAGTAGTTTTATTATGCTTCTCCTCTTGCCATGCTAACAACATTTAATATTGTTGAGTACCTAACCGAGAGTGAACTAAATAATTGATGTGGTGTTCCGTCAATATGCAACGGAGTTGCATATTGAGCTCCACTTAATTTGTAGGATTGTTTGTGCACTTTGCCATGCCATGCTTCATTAAACCAGGCATGCATCATACTTGGTTGTGCATCATGCCATGTTCATGTGTTGGTTGTTTACTATGTTGTGTACTTCTTTCCGGTGTTGCTTCTTCGGGTTGGTTCCGATAACGTTGCGTTTGTGAGGATTCGTTTGACTACGTCCGTTTGTCTTCTTCATGGACTCGTTCTTCTTCCTTGCGGGATCTCAGGCAAGATGACCATACCCTCGAAATCACTTCTATCTTTGCTTGCTAGTTGCTCGCTCTATTGCTATGCCTATGCCGCGATACCTACCACTTGCTATATCATGCCTCCCATTTTGCCATGTCAAACCTCTAACCCACCTTGTCCTAGCAAACCGTTGTTTGGCTATGTTACCGCTTTGCTCAACCCCTCTTATAGCGTTGATAGTTGCAGGTGAAGATTGGAGTTTGTTCCTTGTTGGAACATGGATATTTGTTGGGATATCACAATATCTCTTATTTATATTAATGCATCTATATACTTGGTAAATGGTGGAAGGCTCGGCCTTATGCCTGGTGTTTTGTTCCACTCTTGCCGCCCTAGTTTCCGTCATACCGGTGTTATGTTCCTTGATTTTGCGTTCCTTACGTGCTTGGGTTATAATGGGAACCCCTTGACAGTTCGCCTTGAATAAAACTCCTCCAGCAAGGCCCAACCTTGGTTTTACCATTTGCCACCTAAGCCTTTTCCCTTGGGTTCTGCAGACTCAAGGGTCATCTTTATTTAAACCCCCCCGGGTCAGTGCTTCTCTAAGTGTTGGTCCAACCTGAGCGATGTCCGGCGCCCCCTGGGCAACCAGGGTTTATGCCAACCCGACGTCTTGCTCATCTGGTGTGCCCTGAGAACGAGATATGTGCAGCTCCTATCGGGATTTGTCGGCACATCTGGGTGGCTTTGCTGGTCTTGTTTTACCATTGTCGAAATGTCTTGTAACCGGGATTCCGAGTCTGACCGGGTCTTCCTGGGAGAAGGAATATCCTTCGTTGACCGTGAGAGCTTGTGATGGGCTAAGTTGGGACACCCCTGCAGGGTTATGAACTTTCGAAAGCCGTGCCCGCGGTTATGGGCAGATGGGAATTTGTTAATGTCCGGTTGTAGAGAACTTGACACTTAACTTAATTAAAATGCATCAACCGTGTGTGTAGCCGTGATGGTCTCTTTCTGGCGGGGTCCGGGAAGTGAACACGGTGTTGGAGTTATGCTTGAACGTAAGTAGTTTCAGGATCACTGCTTGATCACTTCTAGTTTATGACCGTGCTTTGCTTCTCTTCTCGCTCTCATTTGCGTAAGTTAGCCACCATATATGCTAGTGCTTGCTGCAGCTCCACCTCATACCTTTTCCCTACCCATAATCTTAAATAGTCTTGATCGCGAGGGTGTGAGATTGTTGAGTCCCTGTGACTCACAGATACTTCCAAAACCAGTTGCAGGTGCCAATGATGACCGTGCAGGTGAGCCAACCCAGCTCAAGGAGGAGCTCGATGAAGATCTCGTTCATTGTGTTGTTTCGTTTCCAGTTGATCAGTAGTGGAGCCCAGTCGGGGCGATCGGGGATCTGTAGCATTAGGGATAGTCCTCTTTTATTTTGGTTCCGTAGTCGGACCTTGATTATATCTGGATGATGTAATGCTATATTCATGTATTGTGTGAAGTGGCAAGTGTAAGCCAACTCTGTACCTCTTTTTTATTCAGTACATGGGATGTGTAAAGATTACCCCTCTTGCGACATGCCTACAATGCGGTTATGCCTCTAAGTCATGCTCCGACACGTGGGAGATATAGCCGCATCGTGGGTGTTACAAGTTGGTAATCAGAGCCTTCCCCGACTTAGGAGCCCCCTGCTTGATCGAATCACTGGCGTTATCGAGTCTAGAAAAATGTTTTGAGTCTTTTAGGATTATATATATAGGAGAGTAGGATTCTTTTTACTCCTCAGTCCTTTCGTCGCTCTGGTGAGGCTTCCTGACGTAGAGTTTTGACTCTTCTCTTCTCAAATTTCATGAATTTTTTTAGGATCACGCGGGTATCTTAGAATCGTTTCAATGGTTTTGTGACGAGAACATTGTTCTTGGTGCCTCCTGACATTTAGGGGCTGTGGCAGTGTTCCGGGGAGTTGAGCTCCGAGGTGCTGTCATCACAATTTTATCGTTGCAGTTCTGGAATACCTGAGTTTCGCCGACATAGAAAATCTCTTTTATGCAGTTGTTGGTGAGATAACCTCGACGCCACCCAGTACTGGGGTGGGAGTTCGGGAGTATTGCCATAACTCGTATAACGGATGCTTTTTGAAGGTTGAGGTAGATAATTTCCGAAGGTTTCTTGGTCATGTGTTGAAGGATGGATACAGCTGGATGTAGGATTTGCTAGTTTTGGGTGAGATATTATGCTTCCCCTGTATCCCCAACACCTGATTGCATAACCGGAAAGTTTCGGGAGTTTATAAGTGGGAATTCAAGTAGCTCCTAGGATATCTTTAAGACAGATGTATGATATGTAATTGGGGTTCGATGTCTAGTGGTCCGCCTATCCACGGTTGGTTTTACAGTGGTCTCATTGTGTCTTAAAGAGTCCTTGGCTATGCTGACTTGGGGACGCTTCATATGTCATGTGCACTGCCTTGTACATGATGGTGCTGTACGATCGAGCCCGTGTGGGCCCCACCACAAAAACTTCGGACGAAATATCTATCATATGTTTGTTTCCGTCTTATTCTGCAAGCCAATCCTTTGTTTTTGTTTTGAGTTGTGGTATTCGAGTTGCTTCGAAGTCAAGTGTTGATTCCATACCTTTCCTAAGCGGTGTTCTCATATTTCTATGTGAATACTAATCCTTCATGATAATCGAGATTGTCATGTAAATCCTTTTCAACCGGCATTTTCTCTTCAGGTGGATCCAATCTTTTCAACACTCGCAAGATCAACTCAAAGCTTTCTCAACGGTGTTTGTTTTCATCCGTCTCCAAGTGTCTTTGTTTTTCCCACCCTCCCTCCCTTTTTCTTTAAGGACTCAGATTTCTGAATCAAGTATCCATTTTATTCATATGTAGTCTCTTCATTCTTTTTCTTTCAATGTTCGTATCCAGTGATTCTCATGAAGATTCTAACGGAGCTTCTAGTTCATCATTATTCATTCTCTTTCTTCTCCGGTGGATTCAATTAAAGCTTTGTTGATCATATCCTTTTCCTCGTTTCAAATGCTTTTCCCATGACCGGTGCACCTCATAGTCATTCCACGCTCGCTATTCTATTGTTCTGGAGTGCTGAAGATATCTCAAAGATTCGTGTTTCCACTCTGCTTTCATTCAAGCTCTTTCGAGGATGTTATCTCTTTTGAACCATCTAATTCAACCGGTGCAATCTCTCTTTTCAAGTAATCATTTCAACGGTGTATCTTTTGAGTGGGCCCTAACCCACAGGTCTTTTTCCAGGATCTTACCTGACTCTTTTCTTTTCCCGGAGCTATCTCGCAAATTCTTATTCAAAGTTTGACATAATAATGAATCATCATCAGTCAAATGTCTTTCCCCAAGATCTTTCAAATTCTTATCACCGTTGGCTCAACCTTTCTATCCGTCATCCCAGAGTATCTCAACAATTTGGTGGTGTTTCTCGTCGTAATTCTCAGATTTTGAAGACCGAAGAAGAGTTTTCCTCCATATCTTGCTCCATTCTCTTCAAGATTCATGGCTCTAGCTTCGTGTTATCCTCTCATAATTGTTTTTGATTGTGAGAATTCTTTTCATCCATCCGGAGCATTTCATGAGTTGTTTTCATTTCTTTCCTCCGAAGCCCATCATTTCAGAAGAATTATTCATTCTAAGCTTTCAGCTCTCATTCTCGAAATCTTACCGGTGCATCATTCAAGTTTTCTCTTATCAGCTCGTGATCTCTTTGTTCTGTTGTATCTAAATTCTCTCAAGCATCTTCATTCTTTTGCTAATTCTTCTTGGTGTTTCCTTATCTTTCTTCAATTGTTTTCAATTCTTACGGTGGTTCGGTCAAGAGTTCTCTTCATTCGTTATCATATCAATTCATTCGTTGTTTCAATCCTACCGGTGGATCGTTGGAGTCGTTTCTCAAGTTTGCGCTATATCTCTTTTTAATCCTTTTTCTATGAGAATAAGTGGTATGCCAATCCGTGGAATTTCATTAATTTAAATTGATGAAGGATACACATAACGTAATTCTTATTATTGTTTCATCGAGTAAATTCAATTCCTTATTCCGGAGGGCCATCAAAATTCTTGTTTTTAGTTGTTTATCTTTCTTTCTGGAGTCCCAAGTTTTCTTGGTTATGTCATTGTGAAGATTCATCTAAATAATTGCAAGGTTTCACCTTGTGTTTTCAAATTCCTTTCGTTTTGATCATTCTTTTATTACCGGAGTTCTCACGAAGACTCAACATGGTGGTTCGTCAAGGATTCTTTTCATTCTTCTTTTGTTCTTCAAGTTTTCTCTCGGAGCTAAGATCCGCCAAGCTATACTTCATTTATTCTTCATCTTGCATTCCAAAGTGCAGTTCTTCCTATCTTATCTCTTGAGGTGGTGTTATGTCACTCTTGACAATTTCCCTTCATGTTTCATGATTCATAAGTTGTCCGGAATGACATAGTTAAACCCATCAATTTCTTCGAGCATGAGCTCTTCTCAATCCATCAATCTCTTCGTTGGAGTTATCTTGGGTCATATTTCACCTTAAGTCTTCCCTAAGGGTTGCCTCTATTTGTGGCGATTATGCATGACCCAAGCTTGCTCTTTATCCTCTTGGTGGAAGAAGTTTTTTTCATCTCCTCATTGATCTCGATCAAGCAGTTGTTTTCGTTAGAGGCAGAATTTCACCCCATAGTTTTGAGATGTTTTCCATAAGCCCACAACAAGCTTACTCTTTTCGTTGTTGGTTTTTCGAACAACTCCATTCGACCCTTCTCCTAAGGATTCCTTTTCAAGCTCTTTTGTAATAGAAGTTGTCATTTTCTTCTCCATTTTGTTATTCCAATGATATATCTTCTATTCTTCCTTCCAGAGGCATTGTGTTGTTACTCTCTTCGTCACATCAACTCATTTTGCCAAGATCATGTTCTTTTCTGGCTTATCCATTTAACCGGAGTGTTGTGTCTATCATTCCTCCTCTAATCGGACTCTCATCCAAGTGCTTTCTTTTTGCTAAGTTCATATTCTTACCTCCCTTTTCCAACTGGAGTGGTGTCATAATTGATCTTTATCGTTCCTTGTACATCTCGTTTCAACCGGAGTGCTTGCATCTACCTTTTGTCCATTGCAACCCTTTTTCTTATGTTTTTCAACCTACAAGGTTCTCGTAATTTTCCTTGCTCCTCTTTTCTAACGAAGTGTTTCAACCTCGTCCATCTTTGTTGTATTCTTTCTTTCAATTTGTTCAACCTCTCAAGGTTATTTGGTTTCACTCATTTGTCAAAGAAGCAACTTAGTTTTACCTCTTCTCTTCCTCTTCCCTTTCCCTCCGGTGCCATCCTAGATCTCGGGACGAGATCCTCTCGTAGTGGTGGAGTGTTGTGACGCCCCAAGATCGGAGCTTCAGATGCCTTCCAGGGTTTCCGAGATTCCGTCATGTGACTTGTTTGGTTCATTGCTTTCATCATTGCATCGTTTGCATTGCATCATGTCATCATGCCATCATGTCTTTTTTTAACTCAACTAAATAAATGGCATGGATCTTTGATCCATTTAAATCGAGGGAATTCACATGGTGAGTTCTCTTTATAACACATATCCTCCCGATAGTAGGGAGCTATACTAAATATTTCTTTAATTTGAAATTCACCATAACACACTTGCAAAAATCCCAATGATTTAGTTATCACAACTCTTGGCCTCTATCTTTGCTATATATCTTTTCTCTATTTTTTGGAGCTCCACCAAGTATCCGAACATTTTTTTGGGACCTCCTATAACCTACTTCCTATGCAAATCATTTGAATTTAAATCAAATGAGTTTGAATTTAAATCTTTCTATCATGGCCTTTTCTATTTTCTCGGAACGAGCATATTTTTGGGAGTCCGGAAAAATATTCCGCATGCCCAAATCCTTCCTCTAATCCTTTCTTTCTTTGCGGTTTTTTGTTTTCTAGAAGGTGTTTTTTTAAAAAAGACTTAAGGGAGAGAGAGCCCAGCCAGGCCTCTGGCTACCTGGGCCTCCCATCACCAGCGCCGACCCTTTTGACCCTTTAGGCCTAGCCGGCCCCGCCTTCTCAACCCTAGCCACGCGCACCCCCCTCCTCATCGTTTTCCTTCCGCCGCCAGCAAGCGCACGCCCACACCCAAGCCTGTTCCGATCGATCCCCATCACCAGCGCCATCCTCCTCCTCCCTCTTGCTCCTTTGCACGACCCTTTCCCTTGCTCTCTTCCACCACCGCCACTGCCTTCGACCACCAGGAGGCCGCCGAATCGCCAGGAGATCGCCGCGTCACCGGGGACACCGAGCGCTGTCTCTCCGTGCAGCGCCTCATGCCCGCCTTCGCCCCGCATCCACCACGCCTCGTCCCTCTCTGCTCGCGTTGCCCGCTGGCCCCGGCAAGCGTAGCGCCGGCGAGCCCCTCCCAGACACCTTCAGCTTCTCCTCACCTTGCGCCGCCCCTCTTCCTCGGGTCCTCGCCATGAACCTGCTTCCAGCGCCGGCGAACCCTCCAACGTGCAGGACTCCTCTCCTTGCGCGCCTGCGACCCCTGCATCACTCCCGAAGTTCACCCTGCGTGCGACCCTGACGACTTGCTACAGCTTCGTCCGCTAGCTCGTATAGCCATGGCCGCCACAGGGGCCTCGCATCTGATCCCCTCACCGAGGCCATGGATGCCTGCGGCTCTGCCTTCCTGCACCTCCACACGCCGCCCGCACACGCCATCAACCGCTCCTGCTGCCTCCAGGTTGCTCTCCCCGTCCATCACGAGCTCAATTCACCTGCTGACCCGTCGGCCTTGTTGCCCCTCTTGGCGCTATCAAGACCCAGCAACCAGGGAGGCCAAGAATGTCTTCGTGGATTCGACAAGTACCTACACCGACAAGACTACACGGACGTTCATTCCACTACATCAGTGAAACGTCAAGGTCGACTATGTTTTGTTGCCCCGTCCGGAATCGTCAAGTACCCGAAGACCACAAGGACGCCAAGTACCAGGACGACGAGGACCGCCAAGTTCGTCTTCCGCCGTCTCCGAAATCGTCAAGTACCACTATGAGATGTGCAACTACTTCCACGACGAAACGAGAACAACTACCGCCGTTGAAGGCCATCAAGTGAACATCTACCGACAACGTGTACGACCTACTCCGTGAACGTGTACCACTACGCCCGGAGGCATCGGATCCGGCAAGTCCAACAACGACTATGCTCAACTACCCACGACCCGAACGTCTACGAAAACGTGTACCGATACCCCCGCCCGAACGTCTTTAGAACATGCACCGGCAACCCTCGAAGACCCGTGGACGGCAAGTTCCTTGTTGACCCCGAACACCTACGGAGTGTGAACATCTACGAAGCGAGACGACTACTTCCACTATCGCCGTCGCGAGAACGCCTACTTCCCTCTATGAACTTGATCCGTTCCGATAATGCACGCGTCGAAAGGTATAACCCCGAGACGACGCCCGTGAACGAATAAATGCATGTTGTATGAGATGCACCCTTGTTCGTCTCGAGTCCGAACTGTCAGTGCACGTTGCCCCTCTTTTGCCTTACCACCGAAATGTGAGACACCCGGTATCCGGGATCACTCCCTGTCACTCTTGCACGTTTCGCGCACCCACACTTGTTCCTTTGCACTAGCATCTCATTTGAGTTGCCGGATCACCGGAATGTTGCCATGGTAACATTTCCGTTTCGCCGCCGTGGCACTCCTTTTTCCTTCCGCCATGGCGACAAATGCCTCATATCTTATCATGTCAACATTTTCATAAATATTGCATATAAACTTTCATGTCATCCGCATCATGATAACAACATCAAGAATGTTTTGTTTGCATTAATTTGCTAAATGCATATGAGGTTTTACCAGACTTGTTGTTTGTTGCTTCGGCCTCATTTAAACTTGCCTAGTTAAGTAGTTTTATTATGCTTCACCTCTTGCCATGCTAACAACATTTAATATTGTTGAGTACCTAACCGAGAGTGAACTAAATAATTGATGTGGTGTTCTGTCAATATGCAACGGAGCTCCACTTAATTTGTTGGATTGTTTGTAACTTTGCCATGCCATGCTTCATTAAACCGGACATGCATCATACTTGATTGTGCATCATGCCATGTTCATGTGTTGGTTGTTTACTATGTTGTTTACTTCTTTCCGGTGTTGCTTCTTCGGGTTGGTTCCGATAACATTGCGTTTGTGAGGATTCGTTCGACTACGTCCGTTTGTCTTCTTCATGGACTCGTTCTTCTTCCTTGCGGGATCTCAGGCAAGATGACCATACCCTCGAAATCACTTCTGTCTTTGCTTGCTAGTTGCTCGCTCTATTGCTATGCCTATGCCGCGATACCTACCACTTGCTATATCATGCCTCCCATTTTGCCATGTCAAACCTCTAACCCACCTTGTCCTAGCAAACTGTTGTTTGGTTATGTTACCGCTTTGCTCAACCCCTCTTATAACATTGCTAGTTGCAGGTGAAGATTGGAGTTTGTTCCTTGTTGGAACATGGATATTTGTTGGGATATCACAATATCTCTTATTTATATTAATGCATCTATATACTTGGTAAAGGGTGGAAGGCTCGGCCTTATGCCTGGTGTTTTGTTCCACTCTTGCCGCCCTAGTTTCTGTCATACCGGTGTTATGTTCCTTGATTTTGCGTTCCTTACGCGGTTGGGTTATAATGGGAACCCCTTGACAGTTCGCCTTGAATAAAACTCCTCTAGCAAGGCCCAACCTTGGTTTTACCATTTGCCACCTAAGCCTTTTTCCCTTGGGTTCTGCAGACTCAAGGGTCATCTTTATTTAAACCCCCCGGGCCAGTGCTTCTCTAAGTGTTGGTCCAACCTGAGCGATGTCCGGCGCCCCCTGGGCAACCAGGGTTTATGCCAACCCGACGTCTTGCTCATCCGGTGTGCCCTGAGAATGAGATATGTGGAGCTCCTATCGGGATTTGTCGGCACATCTGGGTGGCTTTGCTGGTCTTGTTTGACCATTGTCGAAATGTCTTGTAACCGGGATTCCGAGTCTGATCGGGTCTTCCTGGGAGAAGGAATATCCTGCGTTGACCGTGAGAGTTTGTGATGGGCTAAGTTGGGACACCCCTGCAGGGTTATGAACTTTCGAAAGCCGTGCCCGCGGTTATGGGCAGATGGGAATTTGTTAATGTCCGGTTGTAGAGAACTTGACACTTAACTTAATTAAAATGCATCAACCGCGTGTGTAGCCGTGGTGGTCTCTTTCCGGCGGGGTCCGGGAAGTGAACACGGTGTTGGGGTTATGCTTGAACGTAAGTAGTTTCATGATCACTTCTTGATCACTTTTAGTTTACGACCGTGCTTTGGTTCTCTTCTTGCTCTCATTTGCGTAAGTTAGCCACCATATATGCTAGTGCTTGCTGCAACTCCACCTCATACCTTTTCCCTACCCATAAGCTTAAATAGTCTTGATCGCGAGGGTGTGAGATTGCTGAGTCCCCGTGACTCACAGATGCTTCCAAAACTAGTTGCAGGTGCCGATGATGACCGTGCAGGTGAGCCAACCCGGCTCAAGGAGGAGCTCGATGAAGATCTTGTTCATTGTGTTGTTTCGTTTCCAGTTGATCAGTAGTGGAGCCCAGTCGGGGCGATCGGGGATCTGCAGCATTAGGGACAGTCCTCTTTTATTTTGGTTCTGTAGTCGGACATTGATTGTATCTAGATGATGTAATGTTATATTCATGTATTGTGTGAAGTGGCAATTGTAAGCCAACTCTGTACCTCTTTCTTATTCAGTACATGGGATGTGTAAAGATTACCCCTCTTGCGACATGCCTACAATGCGGTTATGCCTCTAAGTCATGCTCCGACACGTGGGAGATATAGCCGCATCGTGGGTGTTACAAAACTCTCTCGAAGATGGTCCTTAATGCCCAGAAGGAAAAATTATTGACTGGGCTTGCACCGGACTTGATTGAGGGTGGAGTGGCTATATTACAATATGCGGACGGTACAGTTATTTGCTTTGAACATGATAGAGAAGCGGCTGTGAACCTCAAACTTCTGATGTACATGTTCGAACTTATGTCTGGACTTAAAATTAACTTTGTGAAAAGTGAAATATTATGTGTTGGGGGAGACGATGATACAATTTCCTTCTATGCTGGGTTGTTTAACTGTAGTATTGGGCACTTCCCTATGAAATACCTGGGGGTGCCGGTTAATTTTTTACCCTTCGTAGTTTGGACTGGGACTTTTTGGATGAGAGATTTCTTAAGTGATGTGAATCCTGGATCGGTAATGCAACCTCCTCGGGGGGGGGGGGCTGATTAATTCTCCTAAATGCATCACTAACTAGTATTGTGTACTACTACATGTCTATGTTCTTACTTTCAAAAGGGGTGATTGGGAAACTAGACAAGCATCATAAACGTATCTTCTGACAAGAACATGAGGGACGTAAACGGTACCATTGGGTGAAATGGTCCAGAATTCTCCGCTCAAAAGAGAAAGGGGGCCTGGGGTGAAAGACCTACATAAACAAAACATTAGCCTCCTTACCAAGTGGTTTTGGAAGTTGGAAACGCAGCAAGGACTGTGGCAGGACATAATCCGGGCCAAATACCTCAAAAAAGACATGATTGTATTGGTGAAAACTAAGTTTGGTGATTCGCCGATTTGGAAGGCCATTATGAAAGTCAAGGAATACTACCTTGCTGGCAGAAAAGTAGTGCTGAAGTCTGGTAATCTTGCTAGAGTGTGGGATGACTCCATTAACAATAAGCCTCCTTTATGCATACAATTCCCTACGTTATGTTGCATTTGCAATGATCAAGAAATCACAATGGCTAAATTTAATGAAGGAGTGGATGATAACTTCTTTAGAAGGCGTTTCCACCCTCCTCTGCTGGATCAGTGGAGAGAGATGCAACGCATAGTGGGGGCCTGGCCGATTTCTAATGAACCTGATTAGGTCGTTTGGTCTTGGGTAAAAAGAAAAACAAGTTTACCACTAGACCAGTCTGTGAATACCTGGAAAGGAATATAGCAGGGTGCAATTGTGGATTTGGCAAGCGAAAATACCGCTTAAGATCCAAATTTTTCTGTGGCAACTTTTCCAGGACTCCATCTTGACTAGAGATGTGATGAAAAGGCGGAAATGGAT